>NC_067466.1:16788538-16901533 GCF_025434085.1 Hippocampus zosterae
GTTACCAGCAAAAAAAAAGAAAAACAAGATGGCGGATTGGACGAGAAAGTGACGAACGATTGCAACACATATCTGAAAGAATTTTTTTTTTTCCTGCATTGGGGTGAGCAGATTTTTTTTTCCGCCCTTGCGCAACGATGACGCAACCACGCGCGGGATTGGCACGCGACCCTCGCGGCAGCCTCGTCATGGGCGCCGCGCCGCACCTTTTTGTCTCTTTGCCCCATTCATAAACGCACGTCATTCCGTTTCCGTTCGCATTTCCCAAGGTAACGCGGCGGCGGACGTCATTGCTTTGGCATCAAAAGCAAATAAGCGACCCCCGAGGGGGCCGAGCCGCCGCTTGGAAAAGACAAGCAAACGCACGCTGGTCCCAGCTCATTGTTTCGAGCGGCACCAAAGCCAATTTGATGTCTCTGATTTATTACGCGCACGTAGTCATAGATGGAGATATGCGCGTTCTCCCATCCCGCCAATCGCCAGGTTGTCCTTCACGCACCCCCCAAATCTGTCTGACAATGACGGTTGCCTTCTCCCGATACTTTTGTTTGGCGGAGGCGCCGTTGGAAATTAATTGGCCGGCCCGGATCAAAAGCGTGAGGAAACAAAAAGAGCTCTCCTTGAAATCGGAGCTTTGATGCCACTCGATGTCATCGCGGGCGAGCGGGGGCCGTCCGTCCTTCGGCGCAAGTGTCAAAAGCCAGGCGATAACGACGCATTAGCACCGGTAGGCGCGCCCAAGGGAGACGTTTGTTGCAAGCCGAGTCACCGGCTCAACGCGCTTCGACCACAAATGAAATTTGGTCGGCATGACTGGACCCCCCCCTCCCTCAAAAAAAAAAAAAAAAGTGGAAACAAGCCATGGCCCAAAACACACAGACCGACCCGTTCCGGTTCTAAATGGCCTTTTTCGGGGGCGGGGAGGGGTCGGGGGGTTGAGGGGGGGGTCATTTTGCCAATTCCCGACGTGGTGCGTAGTACGTACGTTTTCACGTAGGGGTCGGAGAATCGTTGGCATCCATGGCGGCCAGGTGGGCGCAGCGTATGATGCCCACCACCAGGCAGGACTTGAGGGTGTTGTATTTGAGGGAGATCATGATGCGCCCCCCGCTCCTCAGCGACTTTTCCTCCGTCTTGTTCACCTGCAAACGTGACAAAAGAAACCGCTGAAAGCAAGCCGGGGCTGAGCGCCAAACAGGGAACTACTTGCGGTTGGTGGCGGGAGCGGGGGAGGGGGGGGGGGCGGGGGGGGGGGCCCTGGGATTTGCTTGACGTCCGCGTTGACATTTTTCCACGTTGGCGTTTCTGAAGTTCCGACAGGCGCACACGCAAACGGCTCATGACGCTTTTTTTTTGGGGGGGGGGGCAGCTTGCAAAAGCCCCACAATGCAATTTCCCAGCAAGTGACCCCGCAGTCGGCGATTGTGTGAATATGCCGTCCCTACGCGCCACATTTTCAATCAAATGTGGCAACATTTGAGTTTTTTTTTTTTGCTGTATCAGCAATGCGAAATGCAGACATAGCCATTGACCCCCC
Organism: Hippocampus zosterae; assembly: GCF_025434085.1. Lineage (NCBI taxonomy): Eukaryota > Metazoa > Chordata > Actinopteri > Syngnathiformes > Syngnathidae > Hippocampus > Hippocampus zosterae. The sequence continues at coordinate 16,790,076 of NC_067466.1, forward strand.
CCCTCCCCCCACCCCCTGCTTATCAGGAGCTATTTGAAAGTGCAAAAACGAGCTTTTTTTTCCCCCCTTGAGTTTGAGCCATTTCCAATGAGTGATCGCTAATTGGTTTGGACCGGCATGTTTCATCTGTTTGCAAATTATTTGGAAAAAGCACAAAGCCGCCGACTTAAAGTCACTGGAGGGAGCGCTCATTTCAATTTTGTCGTTGACTGTGGAAAAAGATTTGAAAGAAAAAAAAAAAAGATGAATTTGTCACCCTGCTTCACAACCCCCGCTTTTAATTAAAAAATAAAACGGGATTTTTCTTTCTGGAGAATTAGATTGACTTTCTGATCAATTACTTTTTCGAATAAAAGAAAATTAGAGAAAAAAAGATGCATTTTAATCCTGGAAAATACGTTTTTAGACATATAGGCACATTTTCAGAAATCATAAGCCCTCTAGTATTCTCCTCGTTATTTTTGCCCCCCCCCCAGATAAGACTTTGTTCCAAAAATATTGACATTCCCCCCCAAAAAGAAGATCATATACGGAATACGACGAGCCTGTTTGGCACCGTTTAAGTCTGTATTCCAGATTGCGGTTATTCGAGCGCACAAAAATGACAAATGCGTTGCCATGACGACTGAAAGCGGCGTCTCCAAGTCAGCAGATTGTCTCAGCAATGTGGTCAGAAAGTTGACTTTAGGCTGACATGGAGAAAAAAAAAAAAAAAATCAACCTCGACCCGCAAATATAGAACATTTTCAGCATGGCAAAAAAAAAAAAAAATTAATCTCCCCGTAGCGCTCCATCTCACTCGTCGGCGTGACTTTGCGTGGGAGCCGCACCGCCTGCGTTCACAGCGGGAAACTAATCCGACATCACGTCGCATGCCAACGGCCGTCCGCCTGCCTGTTCCGCCGTTGCTCATTCACGTTGCCGTCCCGGCGCGGGGGGGGGGGGTTAGTCGAGGCATCTGAGCGGAGCGGCCCTTCACTTTTCACCGAGCATCAATTGATTGGGGCCCTCAACTTCAAGTCAAAATGGCAGAATTGCTTTGATTCTTTTTTTTTTGTGGGTCTACTCAGAAAAGACAAGTGTACCAAAAACATTTTCCTCGCCCGAATGAGAATGTCAGCATCGGCGCGCCGTCTTCCGAGCATATTGACTCGGTTCCAGGTATTAGCCAGTGCCCTGAGGCTTTCCCCCCCCCCCACCCACCCAAAAAAAAGATATTATGGCGGGAAATAGCTGTCCCTCTCACAAATGACATTTCCGAGCAATACAAAACACGCTTCCCTCTTTTTTTTTTTTTTTTTTGCTCAAGCAATGTCAAGAGCACACATAAATCTTGCGTCGTCTCACGACGGTGTAACGACGCGGGAGTGCAGAAAAGCGATTCAAAACATGGATGGACAAACAAACGGCTCGTTCGTTTTCACGCTCGAGCGGAAACTCTCCCAAACGTTTGCGGGAGCAAAGTGTCTCAGAAAAGTTGAAAGAATTCAAGCCAAAGAGAATTTCAAAGGTGATGTGACTCGCCGATCATTTCATTTGATCAAAAGACCCAAAGGGAGGGGGTTGGTGGGGGGGGGGGGGTGCGTCCTATGCTGACACAAAAACTTTGGCTTGAACTCAAACAAGAATGAGTTCCAAATGCAGTCAGCCTCTTTTTGTTCGGGTTCGCGGTCGTTACTTTGATCCGTTTATATTTAGAAAAGCTATAAAAAGGCCCCCCCCCCCCCCGGAAAGGGGCGGACATTTATTTTTAAACAACGAAACGGCAGACTGAGCCACTTACAGGTAGTTGCTTTTCCAGACAGTTGTTGAGTTCTTGCTCTGGTTGGGCTTCAGCTTCTTGAGGGGGATCCGCGTCTCGCCGATGAACTCGTTGTGGCGGAATTTGTCCTCGTCGCACACCGAAATCCTGGACCGGACGGACACAAGAAAATGATTCAGTTGCGCGAGGAGGAGTTTGGCTCACGTGAGTCGCTGGCCAAAATCATTCGCGGACAGAAGAAGAGTCGAAGATTCGAATCCCGGCGACTCGAATTTGCAGATTCGTAGACGTTTTGATTCAGTGACTCGCGTTAATGGCCAGAACCCCCCCCCCCCCCCATCCCAACCCCCAAAAGGAATGACCCAGAGGTGAGTCGGGCAGACGAGTCTGGCTCTGATGTTTCTGGTGCCAAGGAACATTACCGACTCCAATGATTCAGTTGACAGAGCGGAGTCAAACGATTTGATTGACTCACTCGAGTGAGCCGACTCGGCAGATTCGCTTGAGGGACTCTCGAGTTTGCGGATCGACCGGAAACGCCGTCGCTTCGCTGACTCAAGAAACGAGTCCAATAGAGCACGCTCGGATAATTAAGACGAGCGACTCAAGTCGGCGGACTGGCGGGAAAACCAGCCGCCGCCGACTCCAACGATGGGAGTCAACTTTGCACATTCGACGACGACGACTTCAACGGAAAGCGGCGCAACGGCAAAGCTGACGTTTGCGCCATCGACGAGCCTTTCAAAGCGCTTCTTGCCGGCAAGGACGCCTCGGCCTTTGGGCCACGTACTCATTTTGCGTCCTATCTTTCACATCATTACCATGAAATGACAGGAGAGGACCCCCCCCCAAGAAGTGCTGCTGATTCAATTTAGCCCAAGAAATGATGTGGCGTGCGGAAATGTGCGAGGTCCTCGCTCAGCGCTGATTGTTTGTGAAAAGGCTTCATCAGCAACGGGCAGGCGCTGTGCGATGGCGAGGACCCCCCCCCCCCCCCGTTTTTTTTTTTTTTGCAATGTAGTTAGTTTTTTGTTGTCAAATTATGACGATTGAGTAGTTGTCCGCCCCATGATGATCTGATTCCTTTTTTTTTTTGGAATGGTGACGCTTCCAAGAATCAAAAACAAATTGGGAGTTGTTCTCAAACAAACGGAAATCACTTTTCGAAGAGAGCGCGACGCTTAAAGTGCGGACGTTTCAATCACATTTGGTGCAATTTTCAAAAACAACAAAATTTTTTGACATTTTCCAAACTGCCCCCCCACAAAAAAAGTTTTCCATCTGGGATTTAAATTCCGAACTCAAATAAACATTCATTCATCATCTTCCGAGCCGCTTGATCCTCACTAGGGTCGCGGGGGGTGCTGGAGCCTATCCCAGCTGTCTCGGGCAGTAGGGCGGGGGACACCCTGAATCGGTTGCCAGCCAATCGCAGGGCACACAGAAACGAACAACCATTCGTACCCACACTCACACCTAGAGACAATTTAGAGTGTTCAATCAGCCTGCCACGCATGTTTTTGGAATGTGGGAGGAAACCGGAGTACCCGGAGAAAACCCACGCAGGCCCGGGGAGAACATGCAAACTCCACACAGGGAGGCCAGAGCTGGAATCGAACCCGGTACCTCTGCACTGTGAAGCCCACGTGCTAGCCACTGGGCTACCGGGCCGTCCCTCAAATAAACAGTGTGGTGACATTTTCAAAAAACGAACCAAAATATTTAGTGAAAACATTTTTTTTCTAAATGTGCCTAGCATTTCTACCTTTCGCTTTAAAATGCAGGAAATTCGGAGGGCGCGGGGGGGTCTCCAAATCATCTTTTTAAATGTGTTTGAAAAAAAAATCATAAATCTGACTTTGATCTTTGCACTCTGGCACATTTTCAATTTGGCATCACAAAGGAGGCGCCAACGGCGGGCCGATGTCGAATCACAATGAGATGGAATCCTCTCAAACTAACGAGCGACTCCGCAATCTCCAAATCGCTTCAAACGGCCACTCAGCGTTTTGAATGTAAGGACGGCAAATAATTAATGGCCCTCGGAATGATGAAATCAATCTCATTAGCTGCAAAGTCTTTTTTTTTTTTTTTCAGAATGGAACAATGAAAATGGATTTGCATTTCGGGACCTCTCCGTTTGAGCTTGATTGACAGCTGTAAAGGAGCCAACGGGAAAAGGCGAGAGACGAAAACATGGGCCGCTTTCACTTGGTCTAAAAGGCGAGCGGGAATGTTGCGCAAAGTCCAAAGCGCGACTTCGCCGTCCGCTCCGCGCCGCGCTCCCCTTTTATTTTTGTCAAAGTGTTATTAAGCGCGGCGAGTAGGTTGCATCATCCGATGCGTCGTGGTAAGTAATGTGCAGCGTAGGATTTTCTTTTGAAAGCTTTTTACCGCTGGTTTCTATGACGACCACCGCCTTTGGAAGTAAAAAAAAATACAATAAATAAAAATATGGCAAGTAACTCCACAATTACTGTGATTAATATTTTGGTGGCCGCATTCCAGGATGAGTGGACCCACAAAAATCAACAACAAAAAAAGCCTCATGACTAACACCGACTTGTGAAGGAAGACTCAGCGTAAGATTCCAAACGCGAATAACCAGTTTCACATAGCAACCGAAAACTTGGTAGCCCACATCGATTATGAACGGACCCACAAAAAAACCCCCAATCAAAACAACAAAATGTCAGGTGAAGTTTAGTCCAGGCAAGGCCTACCTGAGTGTTTTTCGGACCATATCTTCATCGGTGATGCCGTAGTAGGTCAGCGTCTCGCTCCAGACGGGGTTGAGCGTGTTGTGCAGAGTCTTGGTTCGAAGTTTATTGGCCTGACGGACAGACGCCAAAACGTGTCACATCGCGTTTTTAGCCACGAATAGTCGCTGACGTTTTTGGACGATGCCTATCGGCATGGTGATGAACGTACCTTACTGGCACCCGGTAAAAGGTGCAGCTTGACGTAAGGGTCCGAGAGCCCGTTGTGATCCATTGGCTTGAGCCCCTGCAACCCCACCCCCCCACCCCCCAAAAAAACAAAAATAGATAGGATAAAGATATGAAAACTGCTCAGATCCATATCAATTCAACCAATAAAGGGTTTTATTTTAACGCAGCTCATTCGTTTGAGTCACACGGTTGTACGGTGCCAGTTTTAATTAGGCACGATACGTTAAAAAAAACAACAAAAAAAAACATTTGAATCACTTTTCAACACCTTTATCTATTTCCGACACCAAACAGACGCTCAAACCTCGGGAAAGAAGAGCGGAAGGCCGCCCGCCGCCGCCGAGTGCGAATGAGCACTCGCAGCGGATGTGAACAGAAGGCCGGTTGGAGCGTCCAACAACGCTGCAAACTCGGCGCCAATATTTGACGGTGCTCACCCCGCTAACGTTGTTCTGAATACAGCTGAACTTTGCCCCACAAAAGAGGAAAAACGCCTCCGCCACGATGAACAGTGCGAAGCTAACTGTCGCCGCGCACAGTCAATTAAAACACAGAAACGTTTTTTTGGGGGGGAGTCGCACGGGATCGAAACGTTTGTTTTGTGTATCGCCCCAATCGCAAACTAAAAGTCATAGCATGTCCTGAAGCTGTTATCTTCAAGGTAAAAAAAAAAAAAAAAGTAGCGCCATCTGGTGGACAAACAGAAAAAAAAATGCATTTTCGATGCTTTTTGAACTGCGATTTATTTTTCTTCATCCACAACAACATTTATTTTTTTTTCTCGTGATTTTGCGACATGAGGCCAATTGACGGAAGCGAATGACCCCCCCCCCCCCCCCCCCCCCACGCCGCGCTGAATGACAAACGCCGAGCGTCCGGGAATCAATTTACAAGGCCAATCTCCTCGCCGGTCGTGACCCTGCCGGGTGTCTCGTCCGCCGCCTTATTTCCTCTCATTCCTGGGTGAATCATTGCCCCCCCCCCCTTGCCCCAATATATATATTTTTTATATATATAGGAATCTCTTTCATGAGTAGACCGACCAAAAGGTCTCAGGAAAAGACACGGAAAGACTGGCGGTGAATTTCAATGACTAGTAACGAGTAACCCTGAAACCATTTTGATTTGAGTACTTGAGTACATTTCAGAGTAGAGTGCAGGAGATTAGTCCATACTTTTTTTTTTTTTTTTAGTATCAAGAGTCCTAAGTAGAGTGGCGCGAGTGTCGAAGGGACAGCTGCAGCGTGCGCGGGGTTTTGGACACCCCATTGATGGTAATTATGGATTCATTAGAGACAGACGACTGTGGCGAAAAGGCAGATGGGCGACATGCATCACGATGTCGCCGACGGCCGCCAGCAAGAGGAAGAAACATCTGCCGGCGCTTATAGCTAATAAGTCGCTTTTATTTCCCAACAGGTTCGGCGAGAGTCCGTGACCACACGTGGATTCGATTGGTTTCATTGAAATTTCAATGCTGACGGTTGGTCGGCCAACTTGTAAAATGACGGCAACGGATATTTGATGCTTTGGTATGGATCCGATTTGTTTTTTTATTTTACCAAGAGTAGTTTGCGCTAAAACTACTGCCCGGGTCACGAGTTTCCATATCTGGCAGTGCCTTGAGATGGAAGTTGACCACACTTTGAATACACAAAGTGTCATTGAAACACTTAGTTTGATGTTTAGTTTGATAGTGAATTTCAATTTAGAGTGGCATTCAACAGCTTGAGCTGAATGTGAGCCTTATGTAGAAAAACAAAAATGTTGAAGCCGTTTAACCTTGGCGGAGGTCTTCCCTCTCAGAACCTAGCAGTCATTTGTGATTCATCACACTCAAACACGGGTGCGTTCACGCGCTTGTTTTGCGCCTTCACACACACACGCACACACACACAGAAACAAACAAGACACACTCTCATTTCCCGCGTGGCTATCGGCCTCCTCGTCAGCGCGGCATACGTCTTCATTATCATATCTGAGCGGGCTGGGGGATGCCAAGGCGGACGAGCCATCAATCACGTAAAATCAGAGGAAGGCTGCGACAGGACCATCAGAGGTGGCTCTGCTGCCACCTTGTGGTAACTAGTCATCTTCCTAAGTGGCTGTCGGCTATTTTATTTTTATTTTATTTTTATTAACAGGACCTAGCGAGGATCAGCTTGTTCCGCAAGACTCTCGCAATATGTTCCCAAAGCTTGGCTAACATTGTCAACGAACAAAATAAATATGCAAGTCCTTACTTGTATTTGCTGGGTGGGGGGGGGGGGGGTGGGGGGGTTCTATTAAATCAGACAGAATTTTAGAGCGAAGTTGGTACTTTCCAGAATGGCACAACGCGTTCGCCAAGAGTTATTCTTATAGCTGACAAATGCAATAACTGTCTTAAATTGGGGACCAATAGTGGATTTTTCAGGATAATCTTCTGGCACGGCTGCTTCAGAGTGCCTCGTTGTTGGCATTGAGTGTGCGCAGGTCACGTGGAGAAAGATGGAATAGTGAGGAAGGGGGGGGATTTTTTTTTCCACTTTCTTTTAAAACAAGTCTGGCCAAGAGCCGGTTTGTGACGAGCGACTGGGAATTCAGGCTGCCGCGCTTGCTTTAGAGTGCCTCGTTGTCACCCGTGAGTGCATGCGTGTCACGGAGGGAACGGCTTGACATTCTCACATTTAGGAAGCCTCATTTCGTCCAGTTGCAGATTTTTCTTTTTTTTAAACGGGTGTTATTTATTTTCAGAATTTCGACTTGGTGACTTGCCACCTCAGTGGAAGATGGATTTCACCCAGGGCGTGAGGTTAACGCTAAAGGAGTTGATTTTGTTGGGGGGGGGGGAAGCACCTGGGGTCTTTGACGCCAGCGCTGAGTAATGGGGCGAGCGGAGCAGATGGGGCCAACTGATCACTGGCGAGCGTCGGCGTTGATGACGCCGTGGCCGAGGGGGGGGGGGGGGCAGAGCGGAGGAGTTTGGGCTCGGGGTCGCATGGGGACGGTCTGTGTTGATGGAAAGCCATTTATGGTGGCGGGAAAACAAAGCGGCGAAGGCGGCTGAGGCAGGGGAGTGTCAGAGCCAAAGTTTGAAATGATCGTTTTTTTATGGGTTTGAAGTAGTCGTTTTATCTGCGGGGGGAGGAGGGGGGGTGTGAAGGTCGAGTCCTGCCACAAAAACCAAAAATCACCCGTTGATTTTAAATGGATCTCTTGCAATTTGAAACGACGTCACGCCGACATCCCTTCCCTATATCTGCATCGTGGGACGAAGGGCAGAGCCTTTTCAGAAAAACGTGCGTAACCACGAAAACCAGCCCCTCCCCATTAAAAAAACAAAAACAAACAAGTGGGCATCCGACAAATATTTTGGTCGATTTTAAGCATGTCCATCTGAGCGGCCAAAATCACCGGTGTGAAATTGGGGGTGAAATTGACCCGAAAGGACGGGAGGGACCGTTGAGCAGGTTCGGATTCAGGACGCTCAGGTGCGGAATCACAATGAGAGGGAAGTCAGAGGGGATGGGGAGGAGGGGGGGGCTGCGGGTGGGCTGTCAATCAGGGTCCGGCCGGTGGGCGCGGATAAGACACAACGATTCAGTCAAGGGTTGGAGCTTATCTGACGGGCTTACCTTCTTGTATCGGGGAACGGGAAGCTGTGTTGTGTGTGTGTGTGGGTGTGTGTGTGTGTGGAATGGAGCAACACACGGACATGAAAGCATGCAAAAAAAAAAACAAAAAAAAAAAGAGTGAGTTGGGGAAGAAAAGACAAAAGAGTGATGAGACTGAAAAACAGAAACGTGACAGTGTCATACACAAAAGTTACAGCAAAATAAAAGTGCCGCGGAACCTCGTAAGTTGAACAAAGGACGTCTTTCGAAAAGCAAGTCGTGTTAAGTTTGAAGGGAAAAATGTCGCCAAACACCCCCCCCCAAAAAAAACATGCAATATATTTGTTAGCATAATTAGCATAGCGCATCCATGCACATTTTTCGTATATTCGGCGTTTCACTTCCTCCATGACGTACACCGACGGTACCTTTCGGTCTGCGGTTACCACGGTTACGCGGCATCGCTCGTTTTGTCGCTCCCGCAACATCCTCCGTTGCTATTGGCGGCGGCGTCGCGCAAGGTCGAGGTTTTGATGCGAGCGAGGACAAAACACAAGTGTCGTTGTACGCCGCCACGCACAAAAGCGTCGCGCCGCCGCCGAGCAAACGAGCAAACGATTCGCCTTCCAAATGATCACGCTTCAGAACCGATCTTCGCCCGGCAACAGATTACGCCCAAACCTCGGCGGAAATAACAAAACAATCACAACCTCCGGTTGTCAACTTCAGCTAGCGAGCAACTAACTACGTCGGGCTGGCTCCATTTCGCTCATTTTCAAAGTCGACCTGAAGGTTTGATTTCTCCCCAAAACTGATCGCACCCACCGCGGCGCACCGCCCTCACATCTTGCGGCGAGAAAACAAAACAGATCGATGCTAACATCTAAGCTGGAGCACCGCAGACGGGCTAATGCAAATTAGCTTGAATGTTCACCGATCACTTCAAATTCAGACCGGCGTAAAAGCCACGTGAAAAATAAACAGCGCCGTGAACACTGGACATGTTTTGTTTTTAAAAAAAAAGCTTTGTGTTCTCTAGCGAGCGCAAACGTAGGTGTGCAGGCAAAGCAAAAGCAGAAGAGGAAGGCTCCCCATGAAAAGATGCCAGCCGGCGTGTCAAGGTTGGTTGTAGTGTAGGCGGCGAGGAATTAACACGTCTCAGGTCTCCCATTCAACGTCTGACTCACTCAATGGACCCAAGAGGCCCCGCCCCCCCTTCTTAGTTCTCGCTAAAGGTAGCCACCCAAAGCGCACAGGAAGTCAGCCGTTTTTGCTTTCAAGCAGACGTTCTCGTCTGGTTCTCGGCATAAAACGCACAACTCAAACGCCACAAAGTCCCTTTCTTTTAGGAGCGTGAAATTTTTGGTGGTCATCTATCGTGAGTAGACCCGCAAAAACCCAGCAGGTCGTCCATTTTGGTTCGACACATTGTTGGGGGTTTGGCTGCACCTCTCGGGACCTTTTTGAAAAATTCCGTTTTTTTTTTGGGCAAGCCCGTCGTCCCTCTTAAGTAGCGCCACCGAAAAGAAAGAAATAGGAAGTCTGCCGTTTTGGTTCTAAGCGGGCACTTTGCGGTCATGTTCAAGAATCCTTTTCAAAAGACGAGCTGTTCCGCTTTCCTGATTTCATTCGGACGGCGAGCAAACTTGAAAGCTCGGACGCGAGACGGACAAACAGACCGACGACAAAGATACTTTAACTCCACCGACAAAGTCGGATTTAATGTGGAGCGGAGTGAAGGGAGCCTTGTTTTCGACTTCCTGGAAAAGCCGCCTGACCAAACAACCCACCTCAATTTGGCCCTTGATTTAATTAGCGCAACAAGAACACAGCAAGGGAGCCGAGCGGGGTGGTGGGATGTGTGTGTGTGTGTGAGACCAAGGTACGAGACATTTTCGCTCCTTTGCGCACTCAAAGGCAGACGGGGGGGTGGAAATAACCTCATTTGTCTGAGAATGAAAAGACGGCGGGGGAAGGCAGGGCTGCTAATTGCTTTAATCAAGGCGAGTTGCGCAGCTAACATTTTGGCGCATTAGCTAGCACGGAAAAGACGTGCTAGCTAATGCGAAATTAGCTAAAGCAAAATTGCTATGCAAGACTGACGACGCCGCCGCCTGACTTGAATGTACGGATTGAGCCGTGCCCTTAAGTAAGGCCGGGGTCCTTTTTTTTGGGGGGGTGGGGGGGGGGGGGCTAAAAGACTAAAGCCTCTGGAAAATAGACGCAATAAATCAGCGGGTCCTTCTGCCCACTTGGCAGCAGCGAGGCTAAAGCCTGGAATGACTCACAGGAGAGAGCGACGGGGCTGCACAAATGGAAGCTCAAACTGCCGTTGGACAGAGGCAGCAAAAGTATGTTTTGCGGGGGGTGGGGGGACAAACTTCAAAATCAAACTAGTGATTCAAATCTTGGATTAAAACACGCTTTGCAAACACCCGGTAAACCTTTTTGAACACAACAAGCATAAAACGCTGAGGAAAATACTGCACGTATTGTAGTCTCGTATACACGAATGTGCCTTTAAGAGGCGGAGTCAAGTCGGGTTTCGCAGCTTAACGCTTCAACGGCAGCTCCTATGAATTGAGAGAATTCGGTTTTGGTTGGGGGTGGGCAAGAGGTGAGGTTGTTTTATCTTTGCAGTGGATGCGAGCAGCGATTGGTTGGGGGATAGGAAGTGACGGGTGGAAAAGTCGCGCGGCAACGTGGCGTATTTCTTTTGTGCCGAGAGGCTATCGGGCATCTGCAGATCGTCAAGGTTGCCGTGGCCGTTTTATTTCTCTGCTGATTACGACAAGGGAGTTCGCTCGCGGACGGCGCTCTTCATCCTGTCAGGTGAGATTAATGCCGCCGTCGACGGCAAAAGGGCTGCCGTTTCACGCCTCAAAGTGAAACAGATGAAAGCTGCTCAATGAAGAAATAAAGGAGGGGGCGGGGGGGTGGCCAAAGCCACGGGCATTTTGGTCGTCTTTCCCTCGGCGGGACGTGTGGAGGCGCTGTTCGGCGACGACGCGTAGGAGCGGACCCGAATAAATCCACGCGGCGTTGCTATTAATATTGACGCGGGCAACGTATTGAGAGCGTGTCAGGGGCGTTATGCAAATTTGCCGTTGATTCGCCTTCTCCCTCGCTGCTGTTTATGCATCAGTCAAGGGAAAATGTCAGCGGTCTGTCAACTGCCGTGAAATTACCATTTTCAATGGCCAATTGATCTTTCAAATTTAGCGCCGTACCCAAAACGACGCCCGTGCTAAAGGTGACTCGAAAGGCCGAAGGAAGGAACGAAGGGCGCCCCGATTGATTTTGAGGCCTTTGGACTCACGGCTGGAACGAGATTACCCGACACGAGGATCAAAACGAATGTCAAACTTCCTCCCATGATTAGGGCGTGGCTAATTGAGAATTTTTGGGAGGTCTGCTGTGGATAGAAATAACAAGCAAATCGAAGTGAAACGGGCGCTGAGGCCGAATTTTGAGTACGTCTCCAGGGAGCGTTGCTGGCGTGGCGATGGCCAGTTCAACCCGATAGTGGCAAGACCGCCTGTGCTTTTGAGGACTTTTTTGGGGGGGGTCTCCATTTGATTGACAGGCCTACCAAACATCATATCGCCATTTGAAACAGGTCCCCAAAATGACGGGGGTACCCACCGGGCCAATGGCCAGTAGGAGTGAGGCACTCCCTCTTTTGAGTACCAGTCAAGAGGCGAGCGGCGCTATTTTGGAGCAACTGGAGACGCTTCATGGATGATTGGCTGACTCCAATATAAAGCGCGTGACCTGACGACATCCAAACAGATCCTGAAACGCTCACTTCAAAACAATACGGCAGACTTACTTCCTGTATGTGACTGAAAGGTTCCTAGAATGGCACCGACACCACATGGCATCTTGTCTTTAGTTTTAGTTTTTGTTTTCCCCCTCCAAAATTCCGACGTTGACTAAAGCATGGAAGTTAGTTGCATTGCCCATGAGAGGCCAATGATGCTCACCTTGGCTTTGTTAATGGTGCAGTGCAGAGCATTGTTCTCCTGGTCGTACAGCAAGCTGAAGTCCAGCGTTCCCAGCGTGGCTGGGAAGGAAGAAAAGCAACATTGACGGTTATTACAATCATAATGTTATTATAATTGGTTATTATACGGTTATTACACGCAAACAGAAACCAAATCTTGCTTTTCGCCTCGTTAAGAAGCACACAAACGAAAGCCGTATTGGCTTTGAATGTTGAGGGGGGGGGGGGGGGGGGTTGGGGGGGTGGAGTTTCTTTTTTTTAAAACTCCACCACCCCAACCCGCTTGATCATTCATTCATTCGGAGCCTTAATGGAACAAAAGAGCACGCCAGGGCGAGATGGAGTGCATAATTAATAGGTACAAGAAAAAGTTTTGCAGGTTAAATGCTTCCGGAGAAAATACAGAGAAGTCATCCCAAGTGGCGCGGGGTGGATGAAAGTCATGGGGGGGCGAGAGAGAACAAAAAGACTTCTGATTCATCGGTCAATTTGCGAGCCTTCTGCATTGCAGCGCTGGAGCTAATTACAAGAGAATGAAAAACACAGCGAGAACTTGGGAGGCGGCGGCGGCGGCGGGTTTCGCGTGATTGCAGAAACAAGCACATCAGAGTCCTCCATTGCGTGTTTAACGAGCGGGACGCGCCTCCTCAGCAACCTTTTCCTGATTGGGGGTGGCAGTTTTGACCCTCGGGCTAAAAGTTAGCAGAAAGTGGGCGGCGCCAATGTGCTTCCAGGTCAGGGTCCTCAGTGTCCCTTTGGATCAAATCCGATCCCCTGAGAGGTTAATGCAGGCGACGGTCGATCATTTTAGCTGGTGCACTTTTAATTTCAAATCTCAAGAAATCATTGTTGAACTGTGCCAGGTAAGTGCCCTCAGTCTCCTCTTGGATAAAAAAAAAATCTGTGGCCAAGAATGCAGAAAAGTCAAAACGGGAGAAGGCTCGATTATGTGTTAATTGACTTCCATGACATGGCCCTCAGTCTCTCTACAGGTGAAATGCGTCTCCCCGTTTCACATACAATTTTGTCACGGTCCAGTCGAGGGCCCTCAGTCTCCTCTTGGATAAAATGTGTTTCTAAAAAGAGAGGAGAAGTCAAACCAGGAGATTTATTGATTTTTTTTTTTTTAATGTCTAGCAAACTCTGATTATGTGCTGATGCATTTCCAGGCCGTGGCCCTTAGTCTCCTCTCCAATAAAATGTGCTTCCGTATTCCTGAGAAGTAAACACACGATACTGGTCACACTTCAGTGGGCACCATGCGGTCTGAAGAAACAAGTGGCAAAGTGTTAATTTGCTCCAACCAGCCAGCAAATTTTCTTGTGTGTTTTGCAGCGGCTTCGCATTAGCGAGGGATGACACATTCCGCTCACCCCCCCCCCCCCCCCAAAAAAGAAAGCCTTGTTTGTTTTGCTTCTGACCAAAGAGCCGATTTCAGAAGCATCGCAAAAAGTGAGTTCTTTCGGAATTTGCTGGCGAGCCAGACGCGCGCACTTGACGCAATAATTTGCCGATGACCTCGGGGGGCGGGGGAGGGGGGGGGGGCTAATCAAAAGGAGGGTCCGCGCTTGACACAGCGCTTGCTTCCCAGCGCGGCGGGGGAAATGATTCAGACATTTGCATACTGATCAAGAATTACATGCGTTGCCAGTCCATCCTATTTTCATCCCCCCATCATGATTCAGATTTTGGATTTGAGAGGACCGCGTCCGAAATAATTGGTTTGAAGTGAAAATATATTTTTTTTCATTGCCTGAAATGAAGCTCCTCAACTCACTTCACCACAGTTGACACACGGCGTCGAGTTAAGTTGCGATACGAGCGGATCGGAATGACGATGCCAATTCGGTCCAATTATGCCCGCGATGGGATTTTGTCAAAGTCGAACACGCTGCGGCTGACTGGAAACGTGAAACGTGACGGCATTCGCTCACCGTTCGCTAACCAATTCACGCTAAATACATCGAGATAAGCAAAATAAAAGTTGACGGCTCTTCGGGCGCGCTGTCGACGTGTCGACTTGCGCGGCTGCTTTTTTTCGGGCAGGTGTGATTGTGACTCATCACCGCAGCAGAGAGTTGAAGAAGTGTTTTAGCGCCTCGAAAGCTTCTAAAAATATCACAAAAGGATAAAAAAAAAAAAAAATTTAAACGGATCTCCCGGACCCCGGAAGAGTTGAGACCAAAGCGTATGCTGGGAGCTCAACGAGCAGGAAAGATTTGGTTGGCGACCGTTTCATCGAGGTGACTTCATTTTTAGCGCACTTTCAAAACAACCGGAACTGCATAAATTAAAAAAAAAAAAAGGGATGTTCATCGAGTAAAATAAATGGCGACCGGCGTATCGAGCAACAGGCCCGCCGAACCTGACCATGCGATTCGTTGTCCTACGAACAGACAGCGCACATCTTGCGCTCGTCAAGTGTCGAAAAAGTCGTCGGGGCGCACGCCGTCGTCGCCGTTCACAACAATCACACTTGACGAGCGCCACTCTAAAAATACACCCCCGCGTCTATTTTTAATTAGCAAGAGGCGGCAATCAAGCGGGCGTCGGCCAGACTGCGCCGCGCGATCCAAACGGCCTCAGCGTACGCTCGTTTGCCGGCGGCTCAATCGTCACGGCGACGGCGGCCCCCCCCGGCTTATGAAAAATGCGATGCGCCAATCGCCAGACACACAAAAGGTGTCGCCATGACAACTGAGGAAGAGCCATAAAGTGTATCAAATGACTGCGAGTGGACCTTCAGCTTGTGTAGACACACAACCCCCCCCCCCCCCACCCCTCCACGCGGAATAAAAAAGATGCATCGCGGAGCGTGTCGGGGTGGTCGGGTGTCGCGCGCGATTGGCAATGAGACGATGGTGAGGGGGAGAGCGGGGTTCAAGGTGGCTCGCGGGGCGTCGGCGGCGCCGCACATAACAAGTGGCATGGCAACACGTAGCGCCGCGGACGAATTGACATGAGGATCACGTCAACGTCCAAGTGTGTACTCGGGGTAGGCTGCGCACGCCGCATGATGAACGCCTCGTCGTCTCCCCTCGTCCACGCAGGCGCACGAGGTCTTCAAATTGCACAAAAACTCGTTTACCGCCGAGCTTACAATTCAGCGCAAATGGAATGGAGCAAATCAAGTGGTGCCTTGCCTGGGGAGCGGGCGGCGGCAGCGGGGGGTGGGGGGGGGGGTGTTGTATGTGTGTGTGCTTTTTTTGTTTTTTTTTTCAAATCAGGAAAGTAGCACTCTACACGAGCGCAGACTAATTAATCGGCTGGCTGATTTAATGGGCTGATCTTTAAAATCTGCAAGAATTGGCCAAGTGACAAACAAACATTCTCACCCCAAATGTTTTTTTCCCCCTCGAAATATTTAACGAGTCGCTAAGAAAAGGAAAAGTTGAAAAATTCTTATGAGCACCAAAGGAGTGATGTGATTCAATTACACAGGCTGCTGCATTTGAAATGAATTGCTCCGTTTTTTTTTTATTAGAATTGTAATGGGCCAAATATCGAACTTGCTATTGGCTGCAAAAAAAAAAAAAAAAACTCCATATGACTTTTTATTTAAAAAAAAAAAGGCATCATACATTTACAATGAAATGTTTGCCATTTATTTTCAATTTTTTGTCTTAATTTTGTAAAAAAACGACCCGGTGCTATTTTGGTCAGATTTTGCATCACTTTACTGGGGAAAGATGATGTGAGGGACGAGCGAGCGTGCGCCCAAACGCAAAGGAGAAATAACACCGGCCAACTTTTTATTTTTATTTTAAATAAGAGATGCAACTTAACTCTTTTTGCACTGATTTCGAATCCAATTTTTTTACCAGCACATCCGGATTATTACATTAGCACATTAGCGAATTTTGCGTATGCATTGTCGCAGGACGGGATTTTTGGAGGGGTTGATTTTATTTTATTTTTTAGTTTTTTGCGGGATTCTGTCGACAACGAAATGCGACGAGAAAGGTATTCCGGCGGCAGACTCCACGGGGCCGACTCGCAAATATGAAAAAACGCGCCGGGCGCAAAGCCTGTTTTGCATAAAGCACATTAGCCATTATTTTTTGCATTCGCCGCCGCCGCCGCCGTCTCGTAAACGCCTCCAGAGAGGAAACGAAAGCCGCCGCGCGACGCTGCGGAGTGGAAACCGCAGGCAAGAAAGCGCTTTGGGAGCCCGCTGATTGACTTTCACTTTCACTTTGGAAAGGATGGCGGCGTGGCCCCGGGCTGCTCCCGATAGAATTCGAATCCAAAATATGCAGGCCTGAGGCAGGCTTGAAAGGCGACGTTTGCGCCCTACCTCGGGCTTGAAACCCTCAACCTGGGCTTCCCAAAGTTGCAAAAGCAACCCTGGCTTGAAAGCTTCATTTGAAGCGAGTTTGAAACCCTCAACCCTCGATTTAAGCTCACCCCGGGCTGGTTTCGACTTACTGTCTAGCACAGTGTCAATACGCGTTTGGTGCCGAGTGGTAGATTGTGCGATAAAGTGAGCTTGTTGCTTTTTTTTTTTTTTTTCGGAGGGGAAAGGTGCCAACGCGCGTCGTCGTTTCTGTCTGATTTTCAGCGGCGGCTCCTTCTGACAGTAACAGCGCATTTGCCCGCTCCGCCGGCTTATCGGGCCATCACGCCGCGCGTTATTGTCCATTACGGGATTGCGTCTTACCACCCCCCCCCCCCCCCCCCGACCTCCCCCACAGCGGCGCAGACGACACGCCGAGGCACTTTGCGGCTGGAAAAGCTTCCGAAATGCCTTGGAGCCTTTTTGTTTTGTTCTTTTTTAAAACCTAGATTTTTTTTTTCCAACGCCATTTTGAAACGCTAAGCGTGGCTTTAGAATCCATTTTCAAAGCTTCGCCTTGGATCCAAACGCTAACCACCCGACAACCTACTTTGCTTCGTGCACCAGTACAGATGTACATTTCGTTTTCTGATGAGATGAATTCGAATCTATTTCATTCTATCTCGACTCTGATCTTGCAAAAGCGAATTGAGTGCGTGCGTGTGTGCGTGGGGGGGCAGGTTTGGCCCGGCCACATGCAGGCATTACCATTGTATAAACGAATTAGGCTATCTGGCCACACTCGGGCTCTTCCAAAAGGCGGGGAGAAAAAACAGCGCGACTAATCTCATTGGTTGCCAGGAAGCGAGCGAGCCCGGCCCGCGCTTGAGGTGGCTCGCGTTTTCCGTCGGCCGTACGTGATTCAATATCGGGGCCGGGGGGGAGGAAATAAATGGCAAGTTGTGGAAGATTGGAGGTGGTGACGGGCTCGGTCGGGGTCATGCGGAAAATGAACCGGGGGGGGGGCTCGATTTCCTGCCGGCGCCAATTTTTGGTCTACGCGCGCTGCCCGCTGGGGGAGTTTCACTTTTTTGCATTTCGAGGTCAAAGTCCAAATTTCAGATGTTGGTGTTTTGACCTGTAAATTTCCACATCGCTCGGTCAATTTCAAAACGTTCGACCTTTCGACCTCGCGGGAGTCGCGTTCTAAATTTCCGCTGGAATTTTCTCGCTTTCGACAAACTCATAAAAAGTGCAATGAAGCATTTTCTAAAAAAAGTCAAATGCATCCCAATAATTGCTCTAAAAACAAATTAGGATTGAATTTATAACAGGTGCGTCCATTCGCGGGCACACACCATTTTTTTTTTGCACGGGATACGGCGCACAAGTGTACATTGAGCCTCGAACGTGACGCACGAAAGGTCGCCGGCGCGGCCGCCCGCCCGAGCGCTAATCCGCAAGGCGGTCGCCTATCTCATCTGTTCAGGCCGCGGATTAAAGATGAGACGGCACGATAGGGACGGGTCGCGGGGAGCCTTTTGCTTTTCGCCGCAATTGCTTGCAGATCAATAAGTGGCCGTCAGACGCAATTTGATGGATGCTGCGTTTTAATCGCCGGGCGGAATGGCAAAAACTCCCGGCGTTGAGACCAATCTTGGGCAAAAGGGGCTCATCAAATGTGCTTTCACCATGTCGCATGACTCGTTTAAAAAAAAAAAAAAAAAAAAAATGGGGGGGGGCTCCAACTAATGCCGGGGCTTCTCTGCTTGCTCGGTTTTGGTTTGTTTTGTTTTGTTTGCTTACTCGGTAGAGCAACATGGATCTTTAAAGTGGGTGGGGGGGGGAGGGGGGCGCCTGATTGGAGCGCTCTACGCGGCAGCTGTCTGAGGACAGCATGCGTCTCGTTTTGGTTTTTTTTGCTCGTTTTGTGGCTGCCACCACACAATGCGAGAAATGCCCTTGTTTTCCACACACTTTCAAAGAAGCCATTTTGGAGGCGCACATTGCAGAAAATAATGACGTGACCCCCGCCCCCACCCCCAATTTCAATCACTTGATTGGCCCCCCTGACACAGTCCATGATTGGACTTCTTTGTCAAGCTTGCGCAATCCTTTTGCCCCAGCAAAATGCGAACAAGCGGCGCGACGAGCAATGTTCTGCCGCCCCGAGTAGCGTCGACCCAACTGCGGAAACGACGACGGCGCGCTTGAGCGACAACAAACCGCGGCGCGATAAGGAAGTGTCGAGTTGCCGCTGTTGAAAAACTTGTTTTCCAAAGTGGCAGACGACTACACGCAGTCCTACTAGTATTTTTTGCAATACGTCAAATTTGAATGAACATGATTTTTTTTTTTAAAGGACGCCGCAACAGGCGAGTGAAAGAACGCCGCTGCCGCCGCTGCCTTTTGTGCGCCCAGAGCGAAAGCACGGCGGGCGGAGAGCTCGCCGCTCGCAGACACCTATTCGGCGGCCGATCGAGACATTCCGCCATTCCGCCGCGGGAGGTTCAGGTACACGAGGAAAAAGCACCGTCGGGCGGCGTGACATTTCAAATCAAAGCAAATTCTATGGGCTCCCCCCTCGTTCCTATAAATGCCTCATTGATTGCCGGGAAAATAATTTTTTTTGTTTTTTGTTTTTTGTTCAGGCACTTTGCAGCGCTACTAAAATGCTCTCGTTTAGCCAGAGAGACGTTTGGACATAGCGCGTGTGTGATACATAGCGTCAAACTGATATGGATTTTTGTTTTCTTTTGGGGCGGGTGGGGGGGGGGGGGGGTGATGCTCAATTATTTTTCCATTTTGGGGAGGGGGGGTTAACAATCAGAAACACACTACTTAAGTTATCAATAAAGTACAAAAGAACAGCACAGGCCAGAGGTATTATTGGGGGGGGGGGTTGTCGTATTTTGCAATATTTCACCAAAAACAAAAAAGTTTTATTGGTGTCACGCCAGGACACGATCCTTTCAGCAAACATCTTTATGCTATGCTAATGTTGTTGACATTGTTGAGGTCCACTCGCATTTTTTAAACTTTTGAGTCATTGCACCATTTTAGTTCAACTTTACTCATTCCTTGATGATGATGATTTTTTTCTTTTTTTTTTAGCGAAGGGGGGGGGCATAGAGTAATACAAAATGAGCACGATGACAAACAAAATGTTAGCCCTTATGTTCCCTGGCTGGGCCAGCAGCCTGCCTCAGTGGGAGTTTGCTGCTAGCTTGTGGCGCTCACCGAGTTCTCAGTCTCCCGCTGGCTAGCAGAACGTCAGTCCACCAAAAAAGAAATCAACTAAGAAATAGATCTGGGAAGCTATGTTGGGGGATCTCAAAAATTTGTTTCCAGGCATGCTGCGCCCACCCCCCTCCCCCCCCCCAAAAAAAACACAATTCGCTTGAGTAGGAGTTGATCAAAGTCCGAGCGCCGTGATTTGCCGCAAAGATGGCCGACTTCCTCTTAAGTTGACGGATGAGACCTCGAGATTTTTTTGGTGCGTTCTGCTTTGCAAGCGCGTCGCATGGTTTTGCCAAACCCGGCAAGGTTTTCCGGTATGCCGTGGCTCTCCAAAAAGCTACGGTCAAAAGAATAACAATAAACATTGAATGTTTACATGTTCGGGGGAAGGCGCTGCCGTTTTGGTTGGCAACCGAGTTGCGCTCAAATATTTTTGGTTATCTCGAATAGACCAATGGGAGGTTTCGCTGTTGACGTAAAGCCTTTCGCTCAGAGATATCTGCAAACGTTGCGAGCCGATAATTGATGCGTACACGCTTGCGGGAGGAGTGTCATTCCTTCTGGGAAAAATGATCTTTTGGCTCGTTCCGTCGGGTTCGCACGACCTCCGCGGCTGACGCCGCATTCGCAGACGCGATTGAATAAGAAAAGCAATTACCGGCCGGAAGGCAGAAACGCTCCGTCGAGGCTCACGGTCTGACCAAAAAAAAAAAAAAAGTCCAACTTCAGCCGCTTCGCAAATTGAAAATGTTTATGCTTGGCGAGTCGTAATCCGTCATCGTGTCTTTCGGCGGCTCTTAGCTAGCTTCTCCCTCGATTTTTTAAAATGATTGTTCTGAGCGAGCGGTCGGGAATTTCTTTCGTAGAAGTGGAACAGATGTGAATCGAGTGACATGTGAGCAAGGCTCATGTCAGTCGTCGGGTGGTTTTGTCTTGAAAGGTCGAGTCAAATCGGATCGTGTCAAGACGCGATGAGTCACGCGAGGTCAACTCGAGTTGAATCTAGCGAGGCGGACGCAAGTCGGGTGGAGTCTAAAACGGGCCCATCTCCAGTCGAGTTAAATCAGCTTGCCGCAAGTCGAGGTCACTTCGATCGAGTCGTCTCGACAATTATCACGAGCGGCATTTGGGAGCGACTGGAGACGCCGAATGGAGGATTAGCCGACTCCAAAGTCAAGTGCGTTACGGCCGGGATGTGATGACTCCGAACTTGTGTTATGCGGAAAATGACAACAGGTTAAGCCATCGATAGATATTTCCGGGGCAGGATGACTCGACTTTTTATTTAGACCCCCCCCCCCCCCCCGGCCAAAAATGTAGTAAAAATAAATGCGTAGCTTCCTGTCCCCTCCTACACCGTTGCCCGTGTTTTGGCTCGTCAGAAAGGGATGCGGTTTGCTTTTACAGCTACGCCGACGATCCCAAATTAGCCGCCGGGGGCTTTTCTCGGATCGGCCGCTCAATAGTTGCCGCGAAGCCAGAATGCAGCCCGTCGTGACGGGCAAACGTTTTCCGCGCATCGGCACAAAAACATGCAAAAAACAAAACAAAAAAAAACTAAACGGTGAGTCAGAATGTGCGACAGGAGTGGGGAATATTTTCCAGAATGGCGATGGGCATCGTTTCTGGGGAGGGGGAAGCTGCAAGGCGGGCCAAGTTTGTACCTACTGGGCTGAGAACAAATTCTCATCAACACGCTTAATTTGTTTTTGTATCGTGATGATTGTGTCCTAAGCGTAATTTAGCAGGAGAAGGCTGCCGCGTGTGATGGTGTCTGCGGTGAAGCAGCATGGGGCTCATTGGTGGCCCGAGGTTGTTTGCGCACCCCCCCCCCCCCACTTCTGACTCGCCGGCAACGATTACGTTTTTATGGCCACCGAGCGATGCGAGTGCGTTTGCTCCTCTCTACCCGACAACAATATAAAAATGTATTTTTTTTGTCGGCAGCTCTGCGTTATCAGTTTGGCGCAATACCCCCCCCCCCCCCACACACACACACAACACTCCTATTTGCACGCCGGCCATGATGCCAATGAAATGTCATCAGATACGTCGCAAAAGTGCAGCCTTGCTGCAATCGTCGTCTCTGACATTAAAAACGGGCCTTTTCTTAATGCATATTCCGAGATGCCGTCGGCACTGAGAAAACCGCGCGTCATTGAACGCCTCATTCGGAACGAGGCGAGACGAAACAGGAAATGAAGAAAAACGGCTTTTTGGTTTGGATTTGAACAAATGTCACCATTTTCATGGTCGTTTGTTTTTTTTAATGTCCATTTTGTCAACTTTCTTTTTTTGTTGTTTTAAAAACACTTGTTAAATTTCACAACAGGTTTTTCCTTTTTGGAGGTTGTTGTTGCTCAATTCACACCAGTTTTCCTTTTTTAATCCCGCTGTAATCTTGGTTTGCTTCTAACAATTTCACAGCATCTATTTTGGCGCGTCGGCTTTCCGCCGGCATGTTTTCATTCAGTCGAGAAGGCTGCCGCCGCTGCCCCCCGGGTGGCGCTTTCGCGACTGAAGTTAATACGCGAGGCGGAATTTTGCATTTAAGGCTCGAAAACGTCGCTCGCGGAGTCGAGCGCTTGGCAACATGAAAAGTGACGCGGGCGGAGATGAAGCCGAATGAAAAGTCCCCTCGGCAAACGGATGCGTGTAATAGCCCCGGCATTAACATTACATAATGTGCTCATCGGGATGAAGGCGGGCGCGGGGTCGGGGTCAATCCCGAGGGGGGGGGGGGGGGTCTGCTCGCTGGCCATCTCGACAGCTTGCGCGCGCTAAAAAGATTCGGCTCCTTTCGACGGAGTGTTACGAAGCTCGGGGGAGGTTTTGGGATCGCGGATCGATGCGAAGTTCCGCCGGCGGGTTTCCGTGCGAGACCGGCAACAGATGGATGGGCAAGTTCTTAAAGGGACGGCGACGATTTGCGTGACCGTATTTGGGGAAGAAGTTTTGAGTATTTTAAGGACAACTTCTGGTTACAGGAAAAAGCCAAACATCGGGGGGGGGGGGACAGCACTTCAATTTAGAAAGTCAAGGTTGAATCACAGATGCAGATAGGCCGCCACCCAGCAACATATCCCACAATGACACACCCCCTCCACCTCTTTAGTTGTTTTGGATCACGGGGGACGCCGCCCCACCCCGCCCCGCCGCGCCTCGTCTCAGAGGAAGCGCCGCACATACTGGATGGAGTCGCGCGGGAGCCACCGGGGACGTTGTGCCTCGACTACAATGGCAAACATGAGCGCCGACTCCCACTTGGAGAAACACGACATGGTGACGCGAGCGAGCAAATGCGGCAAACGCGATCGATTCGGGGTCGCCCGTGGATGAAATTCTCACAAAACGTGATCGATTTCATGTCAATTGTCGACTTGTCGATTTAGGATCACCCGTGATCTGCCGCGCCACTAAAAATACCACGTCGCAACGGAGAAGAGACTGTGGGCAACGTGCAGCCAAGACGGCTGTAGTTTATAGAGGACACTCGGGGCGAAGTGCAATGAAGATGGCTGTCATTCAACAGACTTATCCTTCAGAGACTGAGGGCAGACTAGGGACTTTGCTTTCAGACCACAGCCACGTATCTTCAGAATACAGAGGGCAAAGTGGTACCATGGAGACTTTGGACAATCATACCACTGCAGTCTAGCCCCTAGGAGACAAGAGGGCAAAACCCAGCAAAGTGGAGACTGAGGGCAAAGCGCAACAAGGTTGGTCACGCCACGGTCGTGTACCCTCGGGAGACTGAGGGCAAAATGCAGGAAAGAGGAGACTGCGGAGTGTCAGACTGGAGCTGAGTATTGGTTGTGACAAGGGAACATCTGCCCCCCACCCCCACCCAATCCTCCTCCCTCCTCATCATCATCTTCATCCTCTCGGCCAGTTCAGGATTAGAGTGGCCCTAAACCCTGCGCTCCCCCCACCCCCTCCACTGTGGCGGGATTAACGGACTCCTGTCACACATTAAGATCACCCCCCCCCCCCCACACACACACACACACACACACAAGGTCTGACACCATGAAAATGATTTCGAGTCACCTGGGGATGAAATTAGAGGGTTTCGGGGTCAGGCGGATGAAATTGTGGCGAGAGTGATTGATTTTTTTTTCTTTTTTCATTTGATTGATTTTTGCCGGACTTTCATTTCTAATCAAGTTAGAAGCCACCAACTCCAAAAATGGATTTGGGGATGAGGGGTTTAAGGTCACCTATTGATGGATTCACCTGTCAATGAAGCATACGCACGGGTCACATATTGGGGGGGGGGGGGGGGGGGGGGGCCTTGCTTGGGGAAGGTTTGAATTGCGGCAAGTTAAGAGTTTCATGGTCCAGTCAGAGAAAGTGATTGATTAAGGGGTCACCTGCTGATGAACTCGTCAAAAAAAAATAATTTTGTGACTTTTGGGTACAATCCTGATTTCGAGTCACCTGCGCATAAAGCGGCAAACCAAAAAGCCCGACATGATCTCAAAGAGATGAAGAGAAGAGCGTTTTGATTGCGACGTGCTCCGACACCATAGAGTGAGTTCGGGGGTCACAATTGCAGCCTCCAGATTGCTGCATGCCACCGCAGCCAATCTGGAGTCACCTGTCTCCGCCCCCCCCCCCCGCACCCCCTCTTATTTTTCTTCTAAAATTGGTGAGATAAAACTGCCACGCACGTTCCCGAGGAAAGGGAATACGGTGGAGGATGGGGGTGTGCGGGTGCAACAGTTGTCCGTGTGAGACAACTCACAAAACGCAGGAACATAGAAGAACGCGAGGGGGGGGGGGGGGGGCGATGGCAACCGGCAGAAAAGAAAAAACGGCAGCGCGTCACTTACTGGAGTCGTCCGAGTCATACGCCTCCACGTCAGGCTCGTCGTCTCTCCTGGAAGCCGAGGCTCCGGCGAACGCCCGGTCCGGGCTGTCCTCACTTTCCGAGGCGGAGGCGGAGGCGGCGGCCGGGGCGGCGCAGAGGGTGGCGCGCGGGGCCCCGACGGGCGGCAGGCCCCGAGGGTAGCGGGGGAAGTAGTCGGAGATCTGCTTGATGGGCTGGATGGGTCCGGGGCACACGTCAATGGCCATGTGCTCCTGGATGCTGATGGTGGGTTTCTCGCCTTTGCGTTGTGTCATGCATGCGGTCCAAGCCGGGAGCCTTCTGCCAAACGCAGGGCTGGCAGAAAAGACAAGAGCAAAAACAAAAGAAACACACACAAAAAGAAAGAGAAGCTCTCGGATGGACGCACGCCTCGCACCCCCACCCGCCGTCTGACTGCCACCCCCTTCCGCCTTCGGTCCGTTCCCACACTCCACCCTCAGCCGCCTATCTGCACCAGAGCCGAGGCAGGAGTGCGCTGTGAGGAGGGAAGAGCCGATGGATTAGCCAGGAAAGGGGTGGGGGTGGGGGGGGGTTAAAATCAGCTGATGTTGCTGCCTAGCAACCGGCTGGTAAACAGGAGCCGCCGCGTCACGGCGCTTAATTCCCAGCGTAACGCCGTCCATCTGGACATCATGTCCGCGTGCGTGCCCGCAAGCGTTCGCTTGCAACGCAACAGGTCCTCAGACTCACGCGGCACCGCTCATGCCGGCGGAACGCGGAACTGCCGATGTGGACTCGGCGGCGCCGTATTGGTCAAGTCATTCAAAACCTCTGGATAAAGTCGTTTGAATGTACTGCAAAGTTACGTAAAGTATCGCTTAAATCCAGGGCTGAAATTTGTCCGCTATGCAATTTAAATTTAAGTGTAAAAGATTGATTTTTCGAAAAATGAAAAACAATTGGCCTTTTATTAATTCACTCCCAAAGACATATTTATAAGTCTTTTCAGACTTCACACATTCAATCCCATGTAATTAGCTTTTCTTTTTTTCCCAATACTTAAAAGTAAATTTTTTTGACTGGTACTGAATGAGTTGAGATATTTTTTTTGTCTTCCGTATCTTTAACCAAACAAAAATTATTAGCATTTCATCCAAATAGCCGGTTATTCGATTCGAATTTTCAGTCGGATATCCGAATACCTCAATTTTTCGATAGCTACGTTCGTTCGAACGAACGTATTGTGTGGTAAAGTTGTTTGACAAATGCGGTACGTTCGACATGACTAGCTTTGGTTAGAAAGTGTAAATTTCGATATCAGAACGCAAATGTATCGATTCGTCTGGCAGCAGGGCCGCATTTTGAGGCTCCGGTAGAGTCTACGTTCAAGTCAACCGCCGCCCAGTCGTCTCAAACAAGTCGAATAAGATGTCAAAACAAGCGACTAAAACGTTCACCTGCTGTAGGAGACGACAACTATTGACGCACTGGATGTTCAAAGCACTTCTGGGTGCGCCTAAAGTGGTTTGAGGGATTTTGTTGTCAAGAAAATGGCTGTTGTTCAGCTCTTTCTGCCAATTTGGAGGCGACCAAGGTAAAGCAGCGTAGCTCATCTTGAAACAAGTCAAGGGAGCCCCCTGGTGGTCAAAAGGCAAAACGCCCCGTGAGCTACGTCTTGCTAAAGCTCACGTTGACCTCGAAGTCATTCATTTGAGTTTCGGAAAGGGAAGCGAAATGTCATGAAACAATACAAATCTCCTTGGGGGGGGGGCTCCACATTTTTTTCAAAAGTGATTTAAGTTCACCTGTGGATGAAATTGTCACGGTAGACTGCTTTAAGGTCACCTGTGGATGGGATGGTTGCAAGTTCCGTAATTTGGGGTTACTTAAATTTCCATGAGTGAGGTGAACAATTGGGGGGGGGGGGGGGGGTGTCACTTTTTGATGAACTGTGACCCTCAGGAGCGATTTATGGTTACAACGACACATCTAAGGTCACCAGTTGACGAGATTGTTGCATGAGTGATTGATTTAGGGTGACGTGTTGATTTAACCAGTCACACGAGTCATTGATTTAGGGTCACCAGTTCATAACCTTCCCTTTAGAGGGATGAAAGTTCACCTGTGATTGAAATTGATTGATTTAGGGTCTCCTAGGGAATACGATCATTTATTTTGGGCACCTGTTGATGACATTTTCTGTCGTGTCTCCCGTGGACAAACTTTCTGCAAGTGTGGATAAAAATGGTCAAAATTTGTCTTGCTTGATATTGACGACATTGCATAGAAGGGGAGGGTGGGCACATTCATTGGGTACATTCTACGAAAGTCAATTAAAGAGGTCAGAAAAATGTGGAAAAGGGCGGATTTCGGCTGGTTTTCCCCTATTCATGACAACAACAACAAAATTAAAAAGCGACAAATGATAAATTCAGCGCTCATGATAAATGATTGTCAAATATTTATTGGAGAGAATCGCGTCAAACACTCATTCCTTTTACACACCGTCATAAAAAAAACAAAAAATAAATTACTTTAAACATAAATAGAATTATACAAAGATTTTTTGGGGTGCAGAAATAACGACACCCCCACCCAAAAAAAAACCCTGAAATAAATAAATCACATCAGAATGTGCAAGAAATCTACAAGGTGCGCTAAGTATTCAAACAACAAAAGTAATTCGAAAAACAAAATAATTTAAGGAGGATCGATATGAATATTTGCACATGGATTTCCACAAGAAAACGACGGCGAATACGCAAATTTCATCCGTCGCAGGTAAGGCAAGTTCATCTTTTTGCGTCAAAACCAACGCAAACACAAAAGAAAAAAAAAATACAATTGCTTCAATGACAAACTGCGACGTCTTCACATTCTGCTAGCACGCTAATTATCTTGCACACGAACACGGACTGATCGTTTTTTTACGAGATTTTCATAGGACAAAAAAAAAAAAAAAAGGGGCGGAGGGGCCGGGGGGAGAAATAGAAACAATTCGGTCATATGGAGAAAAAAAAAAATCGCAACATTTTAAAGCTTGCTCAGGTTAAGGAAGAACTCTGAATATAGTTTCATTTGGGTATGACTCAAACGCCGCCATTTGCAAATTTGTTCACGTTAATCAGAAAATAGGATACTCACCGATAAATGAATGGACAGAATTTTTTTTTTGCAACGCTAGCAATTTAGAAGAAGTGAAAAACTTGTCATCCTAGTAACACAATGCTATTTGAATAGAATTGGTATTCATCGGACACACACTTCAGTGCTAAGTAGCGTACGTTAACACAATTTTCTGATCTTTTAAAAAGGAAAAAAAAGATCATTTTAAATGCATGAACACAGGCCAATCATTTTTTAGAGATATTTTAAAAAGTGCACATATTTATTTTTTATTTATTTTTATAATGGCCAACCCGGGCTCTGGAAGAGGTTCTGCAACACATTGCTGACTCGGCCATTGACAAGGAAGTAGCCTGCCAACGAACAGACGGCCAAAAACATGGTGGCGCTGCCAATTTCAGCTAAGCGCGGGCAAGCAATTTTTCCTTGCAGATTGAAGCAATTTCTTGAAAAGTGCTCGTCGCATTCCCAAGTTCTGACAGGAGCCATAAAGCAGAAAATAGCAAGCATACTGACAAACGCCAAGTCGACTTCCTGGTTCGCAGCTAACGCAAAAACTTGCTTGTAGGTAAGCCTGCTACTTGACCGTTACCGTAAAATAAACACCATTCACGCGTTTGTATGATTACTCAGAAAGTAAAATGCAAACTAATGATTCAGACGGCCAAGAAAATGCAACGTCCAAGTCATCAAATGCTACTTAAATGTTCATCAATATTCATGTCAATGTCACAAACGTGCATTCATCTGGTGCCGTTTTTATCAGTTAGCGTGCTACTTCCGAGTTCGCGGCCAAGCTGGGATGTCAAAAATTTGGGTTATGGTGTTACCGTTTGTGAGCAAGCCACTTCCTGGTTCATGGCTTATGCAAGACGTCACAAATGAACATTCAAGTTTGTTGGCGAGCGCGTTACTTTGTGGTGGACGAATTCATTAAGAGGTCAGAAATGTCAAGAAATCACCCGCAAACAGGGGGATGCTTTGCCAGGGTTTCCATTCGATGTAGTATCATAAGGCGAACGTGAAAAATAATTGACGTTGTTACCGCGTTATAACTTATTCCAAAGGGATGCTAACAATTTAGCTGTGGCTCTGATGGTTGATATTCTTCTTGTAGCATTAATGCTGTGATGAAATTTCCCGCCACTTTCGCATTCCTGTACGACCTCATCAAAGAGTGACTGAAGTTTTGCTACTTGGTCTGATCGAGGGGGGGGGGGACAAAACGTGGCTAATCAAACACCAACTAAAACTGTGGCCCATTTCTTGAACTTGCTAAAACTGGCGACGACCGCGTAGCGATAGCATGCTAACTGACGAAATATGAATCAGACGGCAACGATCAGGCCGTGGCTTCAGAAATTCACCTCGTCTTGGGAAAAGTGCTCCGTCACATCCTGTTTAGATGTGTCTTTTCTATTTTATTTATTTTTTTTACCTTTGCAGATTTAAGTGTGTGATTCGGACAAATACATTTTTGAAGTGGCATGCCGCTTGCTCATTGTACTGCACTGTCCTGACATGGCACCGGACGACTTCTGAGGCAATTCAAAAATAACAAACACACTCTCTTTCTCACACACACAGGAAAATAAAAGGTTCCTCAATGTCTTATTTACACCACAGATGACAGGCACTTGTTTCTTTGGTTGGACCGTCCCAACATCATTGCAAGGAGTTTCGAAATCATCCTTGAGAGTCCGCCTGGCAACACGGTGAGTCATCAATTGGTGTTTTTCAATTTTTTTTCCCCCAATTGGTTTTTATTTTTTCGAGTTGTCACATTACCTTAACGTATCTTCTCGCACCCTTTTAGCTTTCTGACAGTGCCACCTGCAAGACAGGAACACCAGTTCAAGTGTACCTCCCCATTCGTAGTTCTTGATAGATAGACTTAGGTGGGTTATAGTGAATATGAGATATTTTAAAAAGCAATGCCATGACGTCATCATATTTATTTATGACATTTGTAGTGGCGGGCCATCGAGCCGCCGTTAACGATGGACCCTGGGCACGTCTGATGCCAAAATGTCCTCTTCTACTTTTGAAACCTACCTTCTCAGGGAAGAAATCGGGGCTGCTTTGCCGTAGTTTTACGGGCCTGCCCTTGATGACGGCATAGCAGAACATGGTGATGACCATAACGAACAGAAAGTAGCTGGTGTGCATCAGGTGCAGGTTGATGAGGGAGCGGTCATCCTGGCCAAAGAAAAAAAAACCAAAACAATTATTGCGTGAAACAGACGACAGGAAACAAACCAATTTCTGATAGCAAATAATGTGATCTGTATTCGTTGACTGGAAGGTCAACCTGTCGTCTTCATAGGATTAGCCTTTTTAGCTATCACACAAGTGTAAAAAGGAACGATGTTAACCGTCGCGTCGTAAAACGTTTCGGCTTGAATACTCTTCATCATCCATCCATCCATCCATCCTTGATCCTCTCATCTGCCGTTCTTAGGAACAAGCGTCGCAATCTCCTGCTGACTTACGTCGGGCACAATGACGGTGAGTTTGGGGCTCAGAGCGTGGTACACCTTGCCCACGGCGCCCTTGTAGCACCAGAAGGGGTTGTAGTCCTGACTGTACTTGGTGTCCGAGTCCCGCACAGTGGTGAACACCTTGTACCAGGAGGTGGCATTGGTGTACGTCTCGGGCATGCAGTGTGGAGGACGCCTGTGTATGGGAGGGGGAGGGGTGGCGGTTTAAAATGCATTTTGGACGGTAGAAAATACAGACGCTGCATGGATAGAAAGCAATGAAAAGATGGGGAAACTCACACGGTGACCGGAAAGATGTTGCTGGCCGCCGTGATGGTCATGCACGTGCTGAACACCACCTGCTCGCAATGGCCGTGGAGAATGCAGTCGTCGGCGTTCCAGGACACGGGCAGCGTGAACGTGATGTTGATCTCTTCGTGGGATTCTCGGCCTGGAAGGCAAACAAACGGTCAAACGAGTTCTATAAGGCGCCGCTCTACCAAGTCAACGTGGCTGCTGTGGGAAAAATTAAAAACCAAAACTAAAACAAGAGACTCTCTCTCACCAGACAGGCCGACCTGCTGTCCCAGGACGGTGGCATACAGGTGGGTGATGTTGCGCGAGTAGCCGCCGAAGGGCCTCTGGGGGTCCAAGGTGAGCGTGATGGGCACCGAGAAATTGACGAAGCCCGAGTCCTCGGAGAGCAGCGGCACCGGCGTGCTGGGCCGTGCCTGCCCGCTGGTTGCCGCGAGGCTCTCGGGCGTGGTCGACTCGTTGAGACCGTGCTTGATGGTCTCATTCTCCGACACGCAGAAGTCCAGCTCGTTGTAGCGCAGCAGGAACGTGTTCCAGTCCTGAGGAATAATAAGCCAAGAGTCAAAACCACAACCCCTAAGAAGACATCGGACACAACAGAAACAGGCCCACCTCCGTCAACTCTGGGGACTTGATCTCCTTGATTTTGAAGAAGTAGCCAACGGTGAGGAAAGCTATGGCCACTGCGCTGACGCTGATCATAAAGATGACCAGTGGCGGGCGGTTGTTGATGTAGCTTCTGAGGTTTTCCAGAGGGTTCAACAAGTACACCTGCAGAGGCCAAAAAAGAAGAAAAAAAATCGTCGTAAGAGTTAGCCTCAGGGTGCCGCAGTCCTCGCTTTGCCAAAATCATGATTTGGGAAAAAAAAACCATCTTGTTTGGGCTAAACAACCCATCATTCAAGTTGGTTGTAATACCTTCTAAAATAGAACCCAGATGTGTAAATGCTGCACGGCACTTTGGGAGTGAGGGAAGTCATGTTGTTTTACGACACTTCTCTGGCACTTGAGCGTTCCAGATTTGTTCTCGACACTTTAAAGCAATTGGTGAATAATAAAAAGTAAGAGATGACGTGGGCAAAGACCAATAGTATTAATGTGAAATATTGGTGAATTTGCAACTACCGAATGTGCGGGGATTTCCAGTTTCTCTATACGGTGTTTTCAGAGGCATTTCGGACATGCAAACGTGTCGAACTGTGTTTTTTTGGGGGGGGGGGGCGGGGGGCGTCAAAAACCACCCTATAAATTTGTTTGCTGGAGTTGAGGAGCAAACTGTCCACCTTGTGGGGCTAACGCTAAGCTATCTGGCCCGGAGTCAACTGTTCAAAACTCAACTCCCATTTCAACTATCGGCACAATTTAACAGTCGTGGGCTAAATTATCGACACTTACCATTGTCTCCGGGGAGCGCTGGTGACGGGGAGCTCCGTGGAATCGCTAGAAACTGAAAAGCAACTGTTTAGCTTAGCCTAGCCTAGCCTAGCCTAGCTCCGACGCTAGCTCAACCGCCCGCACGCCGCCGGCACGCCGCCGAGCTAGTCGTTAGCCTCTCCGGGGAAAAGCTATTCGCCCCGGGATAGAACGCTGAAAAATAACCGGCGGTGGTGAGTGAAGACAAATCCGACTGCACCACGTCCCATTCTTGTACGATGTTGTTGTTGCTCCGTTTATCCGTAGTTTGCGTCAATCGAACACATCATTCAGGATGTTCCGTGCCGAGCCGACTCCGCCCATCCGCAGTGCGCGTCTCTCAAATCGAGCGGTCTTGACGTCACGAGTCTGCGCACACTATTTTGGAAAACCGAAGTTGGTAACCCCACAAAAAGAAAAAGCAACGGTTCTTGCCCTCGGTCCAAACCTTACAACGTGGTTCGCTACGTTAGGAAAAAGGTCGATCTGTCGATTAGATTATTCTCGTGACGTCCGTTTTGTTTTGTTGAATCCCGACATTATGAAGGCCGTGATGACGTCACAAAACCGCACCGTGCGATGTCATTGCTCTCATCAGAGTAATGATTCATCTTTGATCTTTTTGGGCGTCCGAACCGAAGTGCAAGTTGTGCGCCGTTTCCCCAATTTGACCACGACTTTTTGAAGAAATGCAGAGTCAGGAAGGCGCCGCGACCAGGCCGGAGGCCAACGAGGCCCCGCAAGCCGCGGTGGCCGAACAGCCCATGACGGCCCAGCGGGTCATCCGGCTGCATCGCGACCTGCTCTCCTTCTTCACCGACCTCCAGACGGCGGCCGACGCCAAGCAATCGTTGCGGCGCAGCAAGTTTGAGGAGGCCCTGCGGCTGCGCACGGAGCGCCTGGATGACTCGAAGAATTTCAGCTCGAAGAAGCTGGAGGAGATCAAGCAGGGCTGGGCTCGGGCCGCCACCAAGTCCACGCTGCCCGACCTCCTGGACTCGCTGCGCGGTCAGCAAGCGCTGTGCTCGGAGATGCTGGGCCACAAGACGGACCTCATCGCCTTGCTGCAGAAGAAGTGGTTGGACGGCGACGAGCGCCACTCCATCGACCTGCGCAAGCAGACGGAGGCGCTGGACCTGATGATCGAGCGCATGGACAAGGTGCGGCACATGACCATGGCCAACAAGGAGCTGGCGCACATCCAGAGCCCGCACGACGTCTTCCTGACGCAGAGCCTGCGCGAGTGGGAGGGCTACCAGACGGAGCTGCGGGCCCGTCGCAAGGAGTGGCTGACCCAGAGGAAGCTGGCCATGGAGGAGTACGAGAAGGCCATGCCCAAGCTGGAGCTGGCGCAGGAACAGTGCAACACGTCCAAGCGCTCCATCGACATGAAGCTGATGGAGCTGGAGCGCGAGCAGGAGGAGATCAAGGGCAAGCGCAACGTGCTGGAGGCCCGCAAGCTGAGCTGCGACGAGAAGCCCGAGGTCATCTACCTGCTGCGCAAGCGCGTCAACACGCTCAAGGTGCAGCTGAGCGACATCATGAAGATGATCCAGATGGAGGAGGAGAGCTTCCAGCGCCGCGAGCAATACCTGCTGGACGACATCCGCCACAGCATGGCGCAGCACAAGCGCATCCAGAAGAAGATGAAGCACTTTGCCCTGTGCGACGCGCAGACCTTCGTGGAGATGTCGCGCATGCTGGTGGCCGAGGTGAAGCTGCTGGCCGAGAGCGCGCTGGCGGCCGACTCGCACCTCTGCGCCCACCTGGGCCTGACGTGGGAGCGGCCCGCCGCCGCCATGGAGCGCCGCTACCCCATCCAGCCGCAGGACAGGTTCGAGATGGCGGCGCAGGTGTACGCCGAGAGCGTGGCCGAGGTGGACGCCGAGACCATGACGGCGCTGCTGGGCCTGCTGAGCGACGAGCTGGGCTTCCTGATGGACAACAGCGAGCACCTCAGCTTCCTGTACGACGAGCGCCGCGCCGCCGAGAAGCTCCTGGGCCTGCTCAACGCCTTTGACTTCTACGACGACGACCTGAACAGGCTGGCGGCGTTCCTGCTCAAGTACGAGGAGCAGCACCGAGAGCGGGCGGGCAGCAGCGGCGACGACGACGAGGCGCAACTCATCCATCCCAACAACGTCCTGCCGGCCTTTTTGAGCTTCGTCAGCTACCGCGTGCACTGCATGAAAAGCTCGGCGCTCCGCCATTACCTGGACTGGGACGCCGATGCCGACAAGGCCTTTTGGGAGACGCTGGCCAACATCATCCCGCCGGCCAAGCTCAGAGTCTGGGACGCCGCCGAGATCGCCTTGACGCGGTACCTGGCCGTGCTGGAGGAGAACTCGGAGATATTCCAGAACAATCTGACGCTGGAGGAGGAAAACAGGGAGTTGCGCAGGCAACTGTCTTGCGAGAATGACGGAAGCGCTTTTCTGCTCAAGGGCTTCCTGGAAAAAGACGCTTGAGATGCTCCATACCTTGGCGTTAAATGCTTAAGTGGACACTTAATCGTTCCGGTCGCTCATCGCGGCATCAAGAATGTACTCGTTCGTGTCACATACGCGCTCTCTTCAAGAAACAGCGTCCGCTGCGTTAAAAAAAGGTTGCCAGGCTCCGAGTTGGCCTTTCTGGTAAGCGTGTCAATGAGGCAAAAGGCGTGATTCTTTCGGAAGTTTTACTTTTTTTTTTTTTTTCCTCAAACCAGCAAGTTGATGTCGTTTCGACGGACTCCCTCACATGACAATCTCCAACGGCTTGGCAACTTCCCACAACGTCGTCACGATTTCTGGACCAGACCATTTTTCAAAAATGAAATCAAATCTAACCATCCTACCAATTATGAGTACAACTGAAAACTTTGTGAGTGACAAGAGTTTTTTTTTAATCATTCCATGATGACTTATTAAAAAAAAAAAACACTTCATACTTGCTCAGACCTCCTCTTATCATTAAAAAAAAAAAAGTTACAAATGAGAGCATATGCACGGATAGCCTCCTACCTGGCCTCGCTTTATTTGCCGGTCACGAGCCTTCAGGAGGTTACCACGGCGACGCACCAAAGCCGAAAGGCTTGAACTAAGGAAAAGAACAAATGACAAAAGGGGTTTCTTCCGCTTCTTCTTCTTTTTTTTTCTTCCGCTAGCAGGGCGCGACCACACGCCTCTTGCGGATGCACTCCCAGATCCAGCCGGGGGTCACCCGCCGGGCCCGGCTGCCGCCCTCGCCCTCCCCCTCGCCCTCCTGATCGTCGGCGGCCAGAGTGTGAGTGGCTGAGGCGGCGTCGTAGTCCGCCACCAGGTCGCCGTCGTAAGCCACAAAGTAGCGCCGCAGCTTGGCAAAATCGTCCACGCCGGGGGGCAGGAAGAGCTTGATGCCGCTGAAGATGTCCAGAAGGGTCTATCGCCCCCCCCACCCCCAAAAAAAAAAAAGTTTTTCATCAATGACTTCAATTCAGACTTGCTCCAAAATGGCGTCAATGAAATCGGCGCCGCCGCGGCGTGCAAACCTTGTCGTCGTCGGACTGGAGCATCCGCGGGCTAGGAGGCGGCGGCGGCGTTGCCGTCGCCTTCGCCGTTCCCGCGTGTCCGTTGCTCTGCACGCTTTCCGCGCTCTTCCTCACCTGCCGGTCGAAAATAAAAGACGGAAAAACGTGAGCTGGAGAGTTCCGTGTTTGGACGCGGGCGCGAGTCGCTTACCTTTTTGGGGGCGGGAGCTTTGACGGCGGGAGAGCTCGGCTCGGATTTCACCGCCTTGCGTTTGGCCGGGGTGCTGTTACCTGCGGGCGGATAGAATTCAATCGGGAGTATTTTTTTCTAACCCCCATTTTTTTTTTTTTTGGTCTCAAAACTGGACAAAGACTCGCAAGTGGCCATTTGCAACTCACCGGCTTTCTTGGGAAGGGGGCTCTCGGACGCCGGCGAACTGCCGCCGCTGTCTCCCGCGGACTCGGCCTTGTCTTGGCCGGAAGGTCCCGCCGTCACTTGGAAATCGCAGTTCTCCTTGGAGATGCGATACAGCTCCTGACGGGACGGCAGAAGGCACGCGCGTCAAAAAGCGCGCGTCCGGGAAGACGGACGGGAGCGCCGGCGAGGAGGACGGGGCGTGCGTACTTTGAGCTGCGGCAGGTTGGTGGCGCTCTTCCAGTCCTTGTCGTCGCGGACGCGCGTCATGCGGGGGAAGCGGATGGAGATGCCGTCGGCCGTGTGCATCTCCGATTTGGAAAACTCGGCGCCGGTGATCTCCCACACCGGCGCTTGCTGGGCCGCCACCCCCAAAACAAAGAAATGACAAAACGATTCAAATGGAAACATTCAACCTAAGCGCGGGTCTCACCTCGGGACTGCGGATGAGGAAATCCGGGTAGTAGTTCTTGACGATTTTCAGCCAGCCGGGGATCTTGCCGGGGTCCTGCGGGAACGACGGGCGCGCAAAAGACGACGAATGAGGGCCTTGCTGTGAAGAGAATTTCCCCGGGAGGTTTTGCTCATCGCTCACCTTGCTGATTTTGACGACGTCCAGCTCTTTCTGGAGCCGAGCCAACATGGCGTCGTCGTAGCCCCCCGAGCACTTGGTGACAGTGCACCACTTCTTGGTGTCCGGGTCGTAGCAGCCCATCAGGAAGCTGGACATGATGCCGCCTAACGTGGAGGCACGGTTGTTGGGGAGACGGAGAGCGAGAGAGGGGAAATGTCGTGAGGCTCTACACCAGCGGTATCCATCCATCCAACAGCTTTAGCAGGGAAGCCCAGACTTCCCTCTCCCTAGCTACTTCGTCCAGCTCTCCCCGGGGGATCCCGAGACGTTCCCAGGCCAGCTGGGTGACATAGTCTCTCCAGCGTGTCCTGGGTCTTCCTCGGGGTCTCCTCCCGGTGGGACATGACCGGAACACCTCACCAGGGAGGCGTTCAGGAGGCATCCGAATCAGATGCCCAAGCCACCTCATCTGGCTCCTCTCGATGTGGAGGAGAAGCGGCTCGACTCTGAGCCCCTCCCGGATGACCGAGCTTCTCACCTTATCTCTAAGGGAGAGCCCGGACACCCTGCGGAGAAAACTCATTTCGGCCGCTTGTATCCGGGATCTCGTTCTTTCGGTCACGACCCATAGCTCGTGACCAGCGGTATCACAAGCGCAAATACGCACATGCAAACACCGATAACGCACCGTTGGAGCCTTTGCCGTAGAAAGCGCCCAGCACCACCAGGTCGGCTGTGTCGGCCATGGCGCCCTCGTTCAGGTAGT
This sequence comes from Hippocampus zosterae, assembly GCF_025434085.1. NCBI lineage: Eukaryota > Metazoa > Chordata > Actinopteri > Syngnathiformes > Syngnathidae > Hippocampus > Hippocampus zosterae. The sequence goes on from NC_067466.1 coordinate 16,827,296, forward strand.
CCTTCTTCACCTTCAGCCAGTGACGCTTGCCCGGCTCGTACGAGCCCTGGCGGAGAAGCCGGCGTGTGGAGGCAGACGCGGGGGGGGGCAGAAACAACGACCTGGTCATCAGTGCGACGTGCAAGTCTTCATCAACCGCTTTACGCACCGGAAAACAAATGTCTGACCTTCACGTCTTTGAGGACCAGGCCTTCCAAGCCTTCTCTGATGACTCGCGTGATCATGTCGGCCAGGTCTCTCGCACGCTACATGCACATAAAACACGATAAATGTGTGTGTGTGTGTGTGTGAAGTCTCAGGTGGTCGGCACGCCCTTACCGTGACGTGCTTCATTTCCGAAAAGAGGATCCGGTTGGGCACCTCCACCATGTTGTCATGCAGGAACTTCCTGCGCTCGCTCAGCGGCCTGCCAAAAAAAAAAAAAAAAAACCAAGCGAGGATTTCCACAATATTTGCACTCATTTTACGTGATCATTTCTTCATATTTATCCGCTGCGCGTACCTTTCCATGAGACTGTTGCCGTTGAAGTATATGCAGTCAAAAACAAAGAGGCAGACGTTGGCGTCTTGAAAGGCGGCTTTCTGGAGGACAAACAAAACAAAATCAATCAACGACTAAAGAAAGACGAAAAGGAAACGGTGATGGGCGACATTTGCATAAATGGGCGGCGCCTCCGACCTTGTGCACGCCCAGCGTGCCGAAGGGGAGCGGCTTGCTGGTGTTGGTGTCGATGAGCAGCACCTCGGCGTCCAAAATCATACTGTGGCCGCCGGGGAACGCCCGCGGGATGTAGTCCTTGAAGTGTGCCACCTGGACGCAGGCACAAAACCATCAAAGAGAAAGAAAGAAAAAGACAAATGCGTTCCGTTTAGATTCGCTATCATCACTGGAATCGGTAAAACTGGACTATTCGTGTTCTTGTTTCATGTTCACTCCAATAATAAGCTTTGATTGAGATTATGTCCTGCAGCACCCTCTAGTGGCCGCGCTGTCACATGTAGCTGAGAGTTCGCTGACGTGCATAGAGAGCAAATGGTGACAAGTCCTTGTGGGAAATGTGCCACTGGGAGCATTGCTTGAGGCTGCTAATCATACAAGAGAACACAGATCACGACACGTGCACGCACCCGTGTGTGTGTGTGTGTGTGTGTGTGTGTGTGTGTGTGTGTGTGTGCGCGCGCACGCAACTGACTTTGTGCGGCAAGACGGGTTTGAGGCTGCGACTGAAGTAGCTGAAGCTGTCGCCGCTCTTGTGCACCTGCACGCGCTCGCCGTCGTACTTGATCTCCGAGTACATGCCGTTGGGGCACTTCTTCATGGCGTACTCGATGGATTTGCACGCCTCCGCCTAGGGAGGGAGGGGAAAAAAAAACAAAAAAAACACCAAGGTACCACAGATAAGTCTGAGTTCATGGACTCAAATTTAAGAAAATTTGCTCTTGGAATTAAAAAAAAAAAAAAAGGATGACAAAAAGAAAGCAAAATTCATTTCAATCAGAGAGATTAAGGGCGGTGATAAAAACGGGCCCCTGCACGGAAGTGGCGACTCTGGAGTATAATTCCTGAAACATCACGGCTGAAACGAATTCAAACTACAATGACGAGGCTCTCCTGTAATAACTTTTGCTTAAGGGACACGTCTTATCCACGAGGAGAGTAAGGGCAGGGTGAAAATGGACCACCGCAGCAAGGTGGAGACTCTGGAGTATCACAATTCCAGAAATAAAACGACTAAAACGAGGGTCCTCGACTTCAGTCATGTTAGAGATTGACACTCCCGAGTCTCCACGTTGCTGCAGGAGTCCGTTTCCACGCTGCCCTTCGTCTCCTCTTGGCGGGGAGACGACGGAGTGCCACTCACCAGCATGGGCTGAACGGGCGTCATGAGCGAGGCCTCCACGGTCAACAGCTTGCGGGGCCCCGAGCCGTCCGAGGCCTCCTGCTGGTTCCTCAGCACGCGCTCGATCACGTCGGCCAGGTTGCGGGAGGCCTTGAAGGCGTCGTAGGCGTTGGGGTCCACCGCGTCCAGTCTGCACGCACAAAGCAACCATGAGGGGGGGGGGGAGCGACCAGTCGGCGGCCAGGAAGCGACCGCTCAACTTACACGTGCTTGGCTCCGGCGTTCATCTTCAGGTCGTGCTTGATGAGGCGGATGATGCCTTTCAAGTCGTTACCGGTGCACCTGCGGGCGAAGGAAGAGAGGGGCTAAGCGTTAGCGAGGCGGCGCGTTAGCGAGGCGGCGCGTTAGCGAGGCGGCGCGTTAGCGAAGCGGTCACTTTTTGGCCACGTCCTCCAGCTCAGCCTGCTGCTCGTCCTCCTTGGTGAGTTGCGCCAGGCGGCTGAGTGAGGCGTCCACCTCCTGGATGGTCAGCAGGCTCTTGGCCGACGGCGGGAAAGCTTTGCTGTCCTCGAAGAACATGCGAACCGTCTCCGACACGTCGCCCTGTTGTCGGAGCACGACGAGAGAAAGGCTCAGCCCCCAGCATTCGTGGGATTGTCGCGAGGGGACAAAATCAAGAGCGGAAATCTGGGGGTGGGCTGATAGTTGCTCTTTTAAAATTGGAGGAAAGAAAATAATGAAAAATAAAATGAGCCATTGCGTGGCTGATTTTTGGTGGGGGGAATTACAATCATTTCAACCGTACGTTGTCCCTTAGAATTTAGAGCAGAGACAAAAATAACAACAAAATATTTGCTAACATCTGCTTTTCGATTTTTAGGTTTTCATTTATCCGATTCAATGCCCCCATTTCTCCAATAAAAGCTACAGATCGATTTTTTAAAATAAATCGATCTGTGTGCGTGTATTTTTGCACGTCTCCACCGACCTTCTCCAGATCTCGCACCATGTCGTCCTGGCTGCAGCGGAACACGCGGCTGAAGAGTTTGACGATCTGCTTGTCGTTGAGGTTGTACACGCTCTTCACCACGCCGGGCAGCAGCAGCTTCACCGTCAGGTACAAGTCACCGTGGAATTTATCTGCGCCGGGAGGAGAGAAAAGAGCAATTGACACCGACCGCCGCCAGAGGGCGCCAAACGGCGCGCTTCTCTCGTCGCGGGGTTCCACCTCCGCCGGTGCCCTTGCGCAGGAACTTCTCAATGATCTGCGTCTTGCTGTTGTAGCTGTTGTTCTCGGCCACCGTGGCGCACAGCTTGCGGAACTCGCGGAACAGGCAGTCCTTGTGGTGCGGGTCGCACAGCTGCGCGGCCAGAGCGCTGCCCTGCTTGGCGAGCGACGGCGACGACATGGGCGAGGACGTGGACGGGGAGGCGCCCGCCTTGGCCGCTTGGGTGGGACGCATGAGGAGAACGCTCAGCGAAGGATATCGAAAAGGCTTCAAACATGCGAGCGGCTAGCGCGTTGCCTACCGGTGAACCCCGAGAACTTGCGCGGCGCGTTGAGCGAGGCTGCGGCGTCGGCAGCGGGTGACGTCAGTTTGGCCGATTTGGCCGGGGTCTTCTTCTGCGGACTCGACTTCACTTTGGACATCAGCTCTGCAAACACAAAGTATTTGTTACTTTTATTTTGACGCGGCAATTTGCTGAATTTCTGGAGCGCGCTTTCCAAGAGGTACCCGAGACGTGACGGTTGATGAGCTCTTTGTCCTCGTCCTGCAGCTCCTCCCAGCCCTCCAGGTCAGTGATATCCTCGATCTTCTTGGTCGTGGCGCGGGCGCGTTCCAGCTTTTCAAATATGCACTTGATGTGGTACCACTCCTTCATCTCGCCAGCCGACTCGCTGAAGGGGTTGGGCACCACCTTGCCGATGCGCGCCATGCCCTTGGCGATCTTGTCTTTGCACTTCTTGCAGCCCGCCGTTCCACGCTTGGCGTACTCCACCAGGAAACGCTGCTCCGCCATGGCGTCGGGCGCGGGCAAGGAGAGCCGGAGGCCTGCGTGACGCTCGAGACTGGACTCGGGGGGCGGGGCCAGCAGCCGCCAAAAGGCCACCCGGGGCCGAGGAGCGAGTGGGGCGAGGGGGCGAAGGCAGAGGGTCTTCTTGGCTAGCAAAATGAAGCACCTCTGCATCAAAACTTGCCACTTACAACCTGAGAAAAAGATGCACACTTTTACGGATAAGTCACAACTTGAAGTCCGACGACTAAGTCATCTAATTATTTTGAGAAGAAATGCATTGTTTAAAGACCTTCAAGTTAAAATAGTCAAAATCCTCAAAATCGCGGCTTCTTGTTCTTTTCTTTTTTACCAGATTGTGCCAGAACCAGACTGCGAATCGAATGTAATTTCAACTGCTTAAGATTTAGCGACGTGTAACTTCAACTAGTGAGTAGGCTAGCTTCCCAGCTAGCTTTTTAGCCATGCCGGACACGACACGACTCTCCACACGCCCCCGTTCTACAATCAGATGGCAGTTTCTTTCTTTTCACACAAAACTCCAATTTTGAACATCATTTATGAAACCAGCGATCAATTCGACTGTACCTTGTAGACGCTTGACAGAGCGCTAGAGTGGGGTTTAAATGGAGTCTCCGTGGCATTGTTGTAGCCTCCCTGCGTAGTCAAGTCAACGATATGTCATTAATGGTTTGGCCACTTCCGGTTAGAGACTAAAAATTACCACTCGGGGCGTTGTATGGATCATAACATTGCATAGGTGAGTTTTGTTCGAATCATAGATGTGTATCCTTGTATTGTCAAATAGTCGGACAGGCTGGAACACGTAGCTGATTTGACCGCAATTTGAATTTTATTTTGATGTATTACTTCCGTTTTGGCGACGCTAGCTTGTCAAAGTGAGCACTTTTTGTTTAAAGGGGCACAACGAAGCTCATTGGCGCATGCGCAAAACGAACTTCACGAAGTGCAGGAGCCATGTTGGGCCGGTGCACGCATTAAAAAAAGAATTCATTTTCCTTCCTTGTCTTCGTTGTGTATTTAGCAACAAATAACGTTTTCCCCTCAACGAAAAAAATACAATTTTATATTTTTCCCCCCATTTTAATTATTTTGTGAACAAATTACTTTTTTGTTCAAAATATTTTTTGTAAGCAAAGGACTAATTTCTAGTAAGTGACTTTTGGCAAACTTGATATGCATTTTACCTCAACCTTTTGAGAACACGGGACTTTGATTTAGATGTGTTTCATTCATTATTATACAAAAAGCTATTGTTTTTTTGCCTACGATTTGGTGAACAAAACACGGATCCGGTTCACTTGCAAAAAGTGAGAATAGGAACCGCGAAATTAGGTCTGAAAAACAGGACATTCTTGCAAAATGTTTGACAAGAAGACTGAAAATGACTTTTTAAATAAAAAGTCATTTTCAGTCCCTTTCTTTGGGTTGTGGGGGGGGTGTAGTTGTAATATGGAGAAAAATGTGTAAACAATCTGAGAAACACTTTCACAAGCATAAACTTGTACTGTACTTTATTGGGCAAGTTTGAATTATAGAGCGGTTATGATTTTTTTTAACAAAGAAAAATAACATGACAAAAAGTCATTCGTACAATAAAAGTTGAAATTTAGGAGGGGGGAAAAAAACTTTAAAAGAGGCGGCAAGTCACGAGAAATAAAAGCAAAGTACATTGTTTTTTTATTTTATAAGAATAACTTGTAATATTACAGCAATAGAGGAATGTAGACCCCCCCCAACCCCCTACGGTGAATTTTACATGCAAAGACGGGACACTGTTGTGATGCTAAAATGAGCCAGTGCCGCCAAAGCAGAAGAAACAAGTCCAGAAGGTCCCCTGGCTAATATAGTGTCTGTATTCCAGAGTGTAAATGTACCCAAACTCCTGAGTCAGTTGTTGTCAAGAATCTGCCGTGTCCAGCTTTCGCTTTCCCGAGGCGTCTCGTTCGGAGCGACTCCACCACTGAAGGTCCAACTCGGCTTGAATCAAACACGGCTGAGCAAGGCCAAGACATGACAACCTGACACAGCGGCTCCTCAACTTCACATATTTGATTTATTTTGATTTATTCGCATCCAGGTGTGTAGCTATCCATACATCCATCCAGCAGGGGGAGCACTTTTATCTTACCCGCCTGGAGGACTTGATGAGGGTGGCGCAGCGTCGAGCGGGTCGGTCCATGTTGGCGCCGGGGAGTCGCTCCAGCAGGACTCGGGTTCTGGGGACGTGACTCCACGACACGCCCAGGCCAGGCTGCACTTCGCCCTCTTCACTCCTTGTCACGTGGTTGGTCACCTGCGGACGCGGCACTCAGTGCCGAGTGACGTCCTGCGGCGCGTGTGTGCGTGTGTGTGCGTCCTCACCAAAGCAGCTATGTGGAAATCCTTGGCCAAGGCCTTGAGCGTGATGGCCACTTGGCTCATCATGTACATGCCTGTGCAAAAAAAATGAATATTATGGATGAGAAAAAAATATTGTGAGAAATATATTTGTAAATAGACATATGAGGGGGATGGACACAAGGACTATTGCGCATAATATGAGGAAACAAAATAATTTTTCCAAGAATAAAAAATGCACAATTTTTCTTACAGCAAAAACTGAAATCATCAACTAAAAATGAAGAATTATTTGCAGATTTATGCTGGCATGAACCATTCAGTTTAATGCAATGAGAAAAAAAAAAAGAGAAATAAACTTACCGGTATATTAAATAAAGTTGTGGCAGGGCCCGACAAATTCATTGAGTGATATCAGCTCTTTTCCAACTGGCAAAAATAAGCTTAATTTTTTTTTTCTTTTATCCCGGGGAATCTTTTTTTTAATTAATGGGCTGATTCATCAGATATCATCATATCATTTTATTGTGAGAAATATCTAAACCGGCCTCAAAAAAATCCACATCGGTCAGGCCCTGAGAATGGGTAATAGTCACGACAAAAAAAAAAAAAAAAAAGGAAAAAAAAAAAAAAAAAAGTAAAATAAATAAATTTTTTTTTTTTAAAGTTGCCGGTTGAACTTCGGCACTTTTTTATGTCTACGCCAATTCCACCTCGCGAGCAAAGCTTTCTCCGCCTAAACGCATGCGCGGAATTCCGCCAAGCACGCACGCACCTTCATCATGCCTGCTTCCCAGCAGAGGAGCGATGACGGCCGACACCGAGTCCACGATCAGCGCCTTGACGGAGCCGCCGTGGCTGCTCGCCTGCCGCGGCAAACGTGACAAACATCAACATCCGCCGCCCTCCTCGCGGGGTGTGCGACAGATTGCGGGCACCTGCCGAAGCTCGCCGCCGCCGCCGCCGAGCCGGTACAGACAGTCGAGCAGGGAGAAGATGTCAAACGCGCGGTACACGGCGATCCTCTGCAGGGCTTCCATCTGTCAGCCAAAATGACACTCGACTTTCAACGTGCGTTTCATGAGGCGCAGCACATCTGACAGTGGCTATAAAAAGTCTACACACCCTTGTGGAAATGCCAGTTTCCTTGTTGTGACAAATAATGTGTATGACAATTGAAAAAAAAAAAAGTGTTGACATGCGGCACCTTAAATGTTCGCAGGTGTTTGCCGACACCAATTTAGGACGAGTTTGAATGTGATGAGTTCATTCTGAGTTGGACAAGGGTGTGCACACTTGTGCAACTACAATTATTTATTTGGACTTTCTTTTTTTGTTCAGGTTATTAATATTGATGAGATGGCGTTTGGGCACCTGCTCGTCGTCGCTTCTTGTTTGTGTTCGCAGCATTTGGCGCAGGCGTCCCGCCGACAGCCCCCCTGTGGTGTCCACGTAGATCACGTTTTGCCTCAAGTGCTGCGAGACGTGCGCCGCCACGCCCAAACACACCTGAAAACACGCAGCAAAAAATAAAAAATAAAAAATCGTACACTGCAGGAAAATACAATCATCATAACAAGGAAAAAGTAAGACGTCATTTATGATTAAGAAAATATTTCAATAGGACAATGTTATGACCAAAATATCTATTTCATTTTCTCTCAAATAAAAGTAAATGAAGACGCCATTTGTGCTTTGTGACGGGCTGACTCGCCTGAGTTTTGCCACTTGCCGGCCCCCCCGCCAGCTCGGTGATCTCGCCCGTGTACACGCCGGAATCCAGCAGCGCGTCCAGGCTGAGGACAAAACAAAACCCGTCACTTGACCGGCAGCAAATTCTGCAACGACACACAGCTCTGTGAAATTCGTACGGAAGTGGGCGTGGCCTTTTCCCCGAGATGAAAGGAGGTGTGCCTAATCTAGTGTCCTCCCAGCATGTCCAGGCCCTCCCGTGTGCCGCTAGGGGGCAGCCACGGCACGTCCGGAGCCAGTTCTGACATGCCTGAGAAACACTGGCTTCAAGGTGCAAAATTCAAATCAACAAGGTGGTTTTGTAGGAAGATTTCCTGGCCTGAAAATTAATGTGCAGTGCTTTCGACTTCCTGTTCCTTGAAGGCTTGCCTTTTTACCGTAGCTGCTGTTTGTTTTTAAACGGCGAGCAGCTGAGCAGGAGCCGGCGTCCACGCGGCCAATACATCAGACACCACTTTGGGGCCCAAATGGGACAAGGCCACTCTTTAGAGCACCCCCGCACCCCCCCCCCCCCCCCACACACACACACACCGCGACACGCTTGGCTGCATATTCTGCTCCACGGGGTGCGGCGGCTCAATGCAAATTCAATTTAGGAAGGCACGTCGACATGACTCAGGCTGTGATTGATTGGTTGGGGAGATGTGCAGTAGAATCTGGTTAGCAAAAATAGATAAAAAATCTTACGGCTGGTTTGACTCACACGTGTCCTCCAGTTGAAACAGGGTTGGACACCCCCGCCACCCCAAGCACAAAAAAAAGAGGATAGCACTCCGGAATTTGGCAAACTGTGCGTATGTGCAAACGCAGGAAGAGGTCGATCGTGAGATCTTCGGTCGAAAAAGAGTGGGTGCCGTTAAATTAAAGGGGCATCAATCGTCATTGGATGCCTGCTGACATTTTTTTCAAACATTTGAGCATGGGAATTCACCCCCAAAAACTAATGCAACTTCCTGTTCCCTTGCATGCATGACGTCTTGAGACTTTTTTTCCGCCCAATTTTGTATCCATTGGTCAACTTTGCGTCCGGTGCTATTTTTTCGTTGACGTTGAAGAAATTCTCTCTTACACGGCTGCTGAACAAAAAAAAAAAAAAACAAAACCGGTGAGTTTTAGGCGGAGCGGCGCTCACTCTGGGTTTCCCGTGGAAAGGATGGCGGTGGAGCTGAGCAGCTCGTCGTAGAGGTCGGCACCGGAAACGGGGAAGGCGGCGTGCTGGGCCAGGAGCACCCTACGGATGGCTATCAGAGCCTGCCAGAGAACAAAATAGGAGATTTCGCCTTCGGGCCATCGCTAAGTAACAAGCTCCGCCGCGGCACTCGGGTTAAGGTGTTTAATTAGCGGGCCGACGCCTCGGGTGGGAGCTCCCCGAGGCGTACGTGAAGTCGACCCCGAAGAGCTCGTCAAAAGTCGGAGAGGTCGTTTGCCGCTAACGGGCTGCCTGAGGGCTAACTCTGAGTGAGAAAGTGTTATTACACTCAACGGTGACTCATACTGTCATGTGAGTAAAATGACAAAAATGGTGTTTGTTGTATGTTGCAAAGTTACACCTCATCGATTCGCAAAGTGGATCCGTGCAAGTGGAAAAATGACAATGTAGCTTTGAATTAGGGTCAGAATGATTAATCGATATATTAGCTACTTTTAGAAGGGGGTTAGGAAGACGGTCTATTTATTTTTTTCTCTCCAAAGCACAGCACATCCCCCTTAAAAGCAGCTAAAGAAGGAGCCGCAGCCTGATGCGTGACGACCAAAGCCGTCTGAGGGGCTCAACTGGGTCACCGCGCCGGACCTGAAAGCCACCGTGGGGCACGCGCGGGTGGGCGGGCGGGGTGTCAACAAAATGTCCAAGCAGGTAGATAGCATTGGCAAGGACAGACACTGCTGGAGCTTTTTGTTTGTAACGATTAAATCAAATGTTTCCTGGGCGACGGGGCGCGAGGCAAGGACCACATGAGGTGAAACAATACATTTCGGACTAGCCTCTCATGACCTCTCCCTGCCCACGCTAAACAAGCACTGTCTCTCCCAAAAAAGTCTTGTTTCCTGATTATTGGCACGCAGGAAGAAAAACAAGGTTTTCTTGCATGGACTTTATAACAAAAAGTACGTTTTGTCTTTCCTACCCAAGAGGTCAACACAGAGACTGTAAACAATTTAATCTCAAGATCTCTCCGCCATTTTAATGTGTGCAAATGATGAAAAAGTGAAAAGGTCCTGCATGTTTTCATGAGTTCAAGACGCTTGCAAGGCTGGTTGATGGTTTGCACTCCAAAGTGTGCATTTTGAAAGTATGCGAAATATTTGTAAACAGCTTGCAGGAGATACGACAATACGAAACCAGTGCTTATGACATTTATTCCGCGCAAACGGCTCATTTCGTAAACTCGAGCCACACGTAATTCTTTAGATTTGCCATTCGGAATTTTCAACATCCCTTTAGCGCCAAAGTGTCAATTTATTTCCTAAAGTGTTAACAACAATACCTTATATGACGTGGAACATTTCTGTGCGAGGTCCTCCATGTCTGACGAGACCAGATCTTCCACTGTGGGAACAAGAAGATCCAGAGAACGACATGCGTTGTGCAAATTCGCAGTTGTCGTTTGGAAGGGCTCGTTTCAACCTGTTTTAACGTGGGCATCCCGCAAACGGCGCACGACATCTTCATCCAGTCCCGGGCACATCCCTTCTCGCAAGAGCACCATGCTCTCATTGTCGATTAATACTTAATTACAAATAAAAGGTTCAAAACTAGTTTTGCTGTCAGTTTTGGAGAAACCAAACAAGCTAGCGTACTTTTTAGCATACGTTTAGCTAACGTTTTTAGCATTGTGATAAACTTATCTTGGATAGGGGGGGTGGGACTTCGCAGTCTTTTGACGAGCCTCTATCAAATAAAGTAATTTTTTGACGAAGTTGGCCAAAATGAAGTCCAAACGTTGAAAACCTTGGACTTGTTTGACTAACTAGATAACTCTGGTTGTGCGGTTTCAAACGACGTGCGGGGAAACTCACTCACACCACCGTGGTGCACTATGGGTATCGTAGTTTAATTCACTTACCAGCCAAGAAAGCAAATGCTAAATCTAGCCTACATCACTACAATACCCATAATGCAAGCGAAAAGTGGTAACTAACTGTTTCGCTACCTCATTTCCACAGGCACAAAACCACTCTCAGATGCTCATAAAATTATTTTGGTAACATTATAAAAATAGAATTAAATTTATACATGATGACTTCAAATAATTCAATTTTTATGAGTCATTAATTTTTCCGTGTCATTAATCTTTTTTCTTGAACTGTATTATTCGTTATATTTTCCAAATGATATCAAACTATCACGAAAATAAGTATTCCTATTCTTGTTGAAATGCAATGACATAACACAAACTCATTCCTTTATCAGTTAATTAAAAAAAACAGTAATACTCTATTTGGCGGTTAATGTATGTACTTCTTTATACTTGACTTTGTGATACAACAATAAACTATAACATCAACACTGTGATGACTTAACATTGCTATAAAAGATAGTGACTAAAACATTAATAAATAAATATATAATACATCGAATGTAAATATTAAATGCAGTGTTACGATTACTATATGTATTTGACGATCGAGTCAGGTGATCCATCCATCTTCATGGGGAGGAAACAGTTTTGAAGAGCTCCCGAGTTATGTTTTGGGTCGCGAGCAAACTTTTGATCTTTTACACTCCCCTTTTTTTTTAAGTTTCCACATCGCCATGGTAACTAAAGCAGCCCCAGCAGGATGCTCGGGAGCCATCAAGCCTAAGTGTGCAAAAAGCCCGAGGCCGCTTTCAAATAAACACCTTTATTGCAACAATTCTATCTCCGCCACCTGATTAGCTGTCTCATTTAAAACAAATGTCACGGCTGATAAAAGACAAGAGGAAAAAGTGGGAGGTATCAGAACAGGAAGTGCTGTAAACGCTACGCTTCCTGTCACAACAAAAACCGCTTCACCGTGTTTTAAATCCGTGTGGTTTTATCGTTCTTTAAAAATGTAATATTTTACTTTTTATACATTTCATGTACAGAAATTGTTAAATATTTCCAAAGGGGGAAAAAACGTGTCACATTCTTATAATAATTTCTTTGTATTTCTTTTTGGTAATATTTTTTTCAATACCAAAAAGCTTCATTGACATAAGTGGTTTTAGTTCAAATTTGAAACGTATTTATCCCTTTGATGATTAAAATGTAAAACGACTTAAATTTAATGCATTTTTTTTCAACGTTGCCACGAGTGACAAACCCCGTTTTTCCCAATCAATCAATAATTATGCGCAAAGATGTAGTCTAAGAACCTACAGGAATTGTTTTCTGTAGGCCTAAAAACCGGGACTGTAGAGGATTTGATATTCAATTACGTTCAGCAAAAAACTAGGATGCTCAGAAAGCACTTTCTGTTTTCATTCAACATTCTCGTGTTCAACTCTTTCAAAATCAATTGTGCTGCCCTCTAGTTGTTGACATTGGAATTACACCCAAAATAAAGAGGAGAAGCCAAAAGTGCGTGCGACAGCGAAAGTAAAATTTGCATCGCGAGGACAAATGGATCACAGGTATGACTGACACCGAAAAAAATATATAGACTACTACTATCAAAATAAAACGTAAAAACGGTTTTGTTTTGTTTTCGAGCTCAGCCTGTCTCAGGTCGGCCTACGTTTTGAGTCGTGTGCTGCGGTTGATTCGCTTCCCTTTCTTTTTTCTTCTCTCCCCCCCTCCATCCCCTGCTGCATTTCCTCCTGCTGGCCCACTGAGTGTCCGTGATGAAGTCGGTGGGACATGTTTGGCTGGAGGTTATCAGCCTCCCGCAGACGCCCACGCTGGCGTGACTGCTCCAGCTGAGGCCGTAAAACCTCTTGTCCTCCCGTACCCAGTGGAGACCTCTTCCTGTCCTCGCCACCGTATTGGCTGCAAAGGCATGGTATGTGATAGGCATGATATATAATATACGCCAGGGTTTCTCGTAAATTGTAGCCCGATTGTTCAAGGGGGGGGGGGGGGGCGGGGGCGTCGTTTATTGACTCAAGTGCATATGAAGGGGAAGCTGTTTTGGAATCACGTGAAGCATCGTGTTACGCACTTGATGTTGAATAAAAAGTGGAGTTTAAAAAAGGAGGATGAGGAAGTATGATGTGAAAAAGAAGCTTGAAGATGATGTCGTCTGTTTTTATCAAATACAATATGATGGGGTATCTTTCTGGTCACGGAACACATTGTACTTGTGTCTCAAGGCACCTCTGAGAAAACATTTCTTTAAACTTTAAAATTAAGGAAATCATGTAAGTAATCGAGCAAATAAAAATAAAGTAACGGTAGGGATTTCAATTTTTATTTTATTTTATTTTTTTTAGCTCGGCTAGAAACTATTTTTGCGTAACTGGAAGTTTGGCTGAACGGTGTCCCCTTCGCCCTTATAGGTTGGGGCATGTTGACAAACGTGTGCTGCTTTCTAAAAAAAAAAATAAAATAAAAAAATATTTGGGGCCCCGGCATTCATAAAACATGTACGACACCTGGATGCGCGCCATTGTCGCTGTCTCCTGGCACAAGGCGAAGGCTCGCAAAAGGCTTTTCAATGTTTCATTTTATCCATGAGTCTTTTTAACACACACACACACACACACACACACACACACAGAGAAGATAAATCAAAAAAGCCTTGCAAGTGTCATCATCAGGATCGAGAGGGAGGCTAAAGTTTCATTGATTCGGGGTTCAAAGAGGTAACACTTGACAAAGGTGCCTTTAAAGTGTGGCCCGGCTGGCCCCGCGCGATGAAAAATAGCTCACTTGTCCTTGGCTGCAAAACTGCAAAGCTCAAATAAAACACGTGAAAAAAAATACACACACACACACACACACACACAAAAAGACAATCACCCTCCCTGTTAGTTCCACTGAAACGGGAAATAAAAAAAAAAAAAAACAAGGTACTCGCTGAGTTGAAAGATCCTATTACGGACTCAAAGGGGCATTCGGGGTGGGAAAAAAACAACCTACATCAAGGGATCTCTCTGAAAATAGCTGCTTAAGAATCAAGCTGATGGGAGCTTGAATAATTGCTGCTGTTGCCGTGACAACCCCACCAAACACCGACTTTAATAATCTGAATGGTTTGAACACCTTCGCCACGTGTGACAATCTAAACGCTTCGTTGCATTTTGCATTCATCAACTCATTGAGCATATTTGGATCCTTCAATACGACATGACAATAACTCCCCCTGAACTGTAGGGGGAGCTCTACAGCATGGATTGTGGAAATTAGCTTTGCTATACTGCGCAAAAACTCCACAATTGATTTGCTTGTCCTTTTGAAACCGAGGCCCGAGAATCAATTTCTGTACTTTTTTGGGGGATTGTGTTTATTTGTAAGTTAGCCGCTCAGACTTTTCCTCCCAAACGACGACGCGGGTTTCTTGTGCTCTCCGTTTGATGTACGATTTCAAGAAAAAAAAAAATCTGGTTCCTCCTCCTCCTCAATTTGCCGCACGAGAATGCGTGTGAGCATTGTTAGCGACGTACGTTTGCCGGAAGCTTTTCAGCGCCAAATGCGACAGTCGCGCCGGATGCGCAACAGCATTCAAAAGAGATTCGCGACGTGCTGGGGAGCAACTTGACGGGTGATCACAGCCCGCCGCGACAGCACTTTTTTTTTTTTTTCTTCCCCCTACCGGATTCCAACAAATACATCAATAAATAAAACACCTTTTTTGAAAGCTTCCATCACACATTTTTTTTGACATTTTGAGGTTGTTTTGCTGTCTGTCTCTGGAGTCGAATTATTTGAACTAACAATCAAACCGTTCGGGGGCACAGGCCGCAATTCGATGTGGAAGAGCGGACACTCTTGTTTTTTTTTTTTAAATTTGTTTTTTTTTTTAAAACCAGGTTTGTACTTGCTACACAGCCATAAAACAATCTGTCTTAAGACTTGATACTTTTTAAATAAGTTTGTGCAAGCGTCACAGACACCATAAGACCCCAAGGGGGCGATAAATGCGAAAAAAGTCGTTTTTGTATCGTTTGGAAAGATTTGAATGGCAACACGTTGCAAGTCCGCGTAGGAAACAAAAAAAAAAAAGAGCCATCACAGCTTGAGTGCAGTTTCGCATTTTTGTTTTCTGTTTTACATATAACGGGAAAATACAAGGATTTGCTTCCGAGAGAATACAGGAAATAAATCAGTGCTCTGTACAGGAACATGGTGGGCAGTGCGGCGGCGGCGGTAGCGGTAGCGGTGAAGACCCAGTTCCGAGTAGCAGCTTGTAAGAAAAATACAAACGAGTGCGCCCGAGCAGCGTTACCATTAAAAAAAAAATTTAAAAAAAGGAAACAAGGCAAGAACATGGAGGAACCAAAGCTGGCAACGGATTGACATGAATGCTGAAGATAAACATGAAAGCTGCGCTTGATCTGTACAGCCGACCGACCGACCGACCGACCGGCGAGGATTTCACAGCGAATACAGAGCAGCCAAGTTGTTTTGATTCTTTGTTGGTGAATAGCCGAAGACGCCTTACATTCATCCTGAGAGAGCAACATTTGACGAATAGGCTCGGGGAAATCCTAAAGCTTTGAGCGACGGCTGAGGCAGGCCTTGAAAGCGCCAATCCACACCGAGTCGGGGGACTTGACCACATGCAAGTTTAAAAAAATAATAATAAATCGATCTATTACTCTCAAGTTGGACATCGGGAGGGTTTCTCATTCACGTTTGTTGAACTTAATTTCTAAAATGGCCTTTTTTGGGGTTTTGACTCGCCTAAACAGTCACCAAAGGTTGGCGGCAAAAATGCGGGAGTGCGCAGTGGTCAGACTTGAACAGGAAGTTGACCATTTTGAGGTCAATTCCACGGTTGCAACCCGAATGAGCTCCCAACGGCGGTTTTCTCAAGGACCGAAATCCCAACGGGGAGTTGGCCAATCGAGTTGGAAGCTGCCATTTTGTGGCGTGAATGTCGGAAAATAAATTTGCCTCCAATTGCAAGAGGGACGCAAACATTGCAACAAAGCATTTATTAAAAAAAAAGCCCGAAGGACCCTTGGGCAAAATCCAACAGGAAGCGGGCGGCAACCAGCGTACCTGACATCAGGATTTTGGCCTGTTGTACTGCCGCTTCCCCGTGGTGTCCGTTTCGCTTTTATTTTCTTCGCTTTTGAAGACTTTCAAAGCAAAATGCGTCATTTGACATTTGTAACGTTACGATTCCGGATCGGGTGCCTTGATGACTAAATGTGGCTAATTATTGACGCAAAGGGAGGAAAGGAAAAAAAAAAACACCCCAACATATCCAAGAGCTTTCGTTGCTGTTTAGAATGAAAAGGGAAAATGTGACAAAAAGCTTTTTCATCTCACGGTGACTCCATTGAGCTCCAAAAGAGGAGCTGCTTTTTACTTTTTTTTTTAGCTTTGAGGACACCGGCCTTCAAAGCGGAACACGCCGCGGCTAATTAAAAGCGGGATTAGCTCGGCTACCCGCGGTGGCTTTTAGTCCAATAACACTTGTTGCGCGGATATTTTTTTCAGACAACTATACGAGAGCGCACACAAAGGCACCCGCAAAACGGCTCCTCGGATTTGCCGGCGCCGAATTTGATGAGCGACACGAAGACGCTCGATTGCGTTACCCCCCCCCCCCACCCCCGAGTACGTGCGACGAAATACCCGCATTACATGTGACGCGGATGCGGCGTTTCCCCGAATACGAGCAACGCAGTTGTGACTGGCGCTCAGATTGCAGTTTTTTCTTTTGTTTTCGATTTCGATTGTATGTCATGTGGGGGCGGGTGGGGTGGGGGGGCGTGACATACAACACTGCTGCGCTACTCGGATGACTTCTGACTTCACGTGTACATGCTACGCAGATGAAAAGGTGAACTGGATGAAAACAGACGACGCGTTGGCATGATGACCTTTCGTCTGCACTTGCATCAGATTCGTTCATAGAACCCCCCCCCCCCAAAAAAAAAACAAAACTCATTTGAACAACACGTGGCACGGTGATGATTTCAGTTCTGTAAAAAAAAAAAAAAAAACTCAAGATTGTGTGTAACCTAAATTCAGGCGTTGCCCGGGTGACCTTGACCTTCTGACCCATATTAGCCGTTAGCGGGATGAGCTGCAGAAGCCACAAAAAAAAATAAACGAGTGTCCGGAGTGTCCGTGCTACCGGATGAGCCGAAACAAAGGCGACCCAACCGAAACCTCAAGCGGCCACGCCGAGTGAAAAGGACCCCGGATGACGTGAGCGAGAAAACGGAAAGGCGAGGGGGGGGGGGCGCCTCATCGTCTCTACGTCGACACCAAAGCCGCTTGCTACAGAGCGGACGCTACGCCGCCGGCGAGTCTCCGACTGTCCGTGGTTGTAAGGCATTGGACCAAAAGGGGGGGGGGGGGCGGGCGGGAGCGCCGAGCCATCGAAAAGGAGTCGCTGGGCGGGGCTTCTGACCCCTCCCCCCACTGTGACACGTAGAAAAATGTCAGTAAATGCGAAGCGACGACACCAAGGACAATGAAGACAAAGAATCCACTTTGGCCCCCCCCCCCTCAAAAAATAAAGCGTCTGTGAGAGTTTGCGGCGCGGATCGCAAACGCTTCTTTTGTCCGCCGCCGCCGCCGCCTGGTCGAGTCTTTGGCTTCCTCGATGCGTCCCGCCTCTTTTTTTTTACGTCGTTTCCTTTAGTGCCATGATAAGCTTACAGGGCTGCGCAAAGTCAACCGAACAAACGAACCCAAATGGCGGTCGGCCATTTTGTTTTTTTTTTCCTCGGTGTGTCTGCGGTTAAAAAGGAGCCCCCCCACCACCACCACGCCCCCCCGCCGCGATTCCTCAGGCCATTTCTTTTATTCTGCGCATGTAGTCGTGCAGTTCCTCGGGGTCCTGGAAGCCCATGTCCCGACACACCCACTGGATGTCCTCGTCGTCGGCGACGGGGACGGCGTTGTAGGGCAGGTCGTCGTTGGCGGCGGCGGGCATGGTGGCGAAGGTGGTGAACTTGACCCGCTTGCGCTTGGACGTGGGCGAGCCGCCGGCCTCCTCGCCGCCCGAGCTGCCGTCGCCGCGGCCGTGCGCCTGGACGCTCTGCACGCTGGTCTGCGAGCTGCCGCTGCTGTGGTGGTCGCCGTGGCAACAGGTCCGCCCGCCGCCGCCCTCCGCCGCCGCCGCCGGCTCGGGGGGGCTGTCGGCCGCCCGCCGCGCCGCCAGCTCGCACTGGGCCCCGGGCGGCCGGCCGTTGCCCAGGAAGACCCAGTGGTGCGAGTGGTCCGTGTTGACCTGGCCCTCGGGCGGGATGCGCTTGTGCCGGTACTTGAGCACAAAGACGATGCAGTTGATGAGAAAGACCAGGATGGCCAGGCAGAAGACCCCCAGGAGGGCGTACATGCCGATCTCCAGGTCGCTCATGTTGCGGGGCGACGGCGTAAAGTCGTCTTCGTCCTCCTCGTCCTCCTCCTCGCCCTCCGCCGCGTCCGTCGGGGCGGGTCGCGCGGCCTTGCCCGCGGTGGGCCGGTCGGTGTAGCCGATGGGAACGCCGGCCGGGCGCTCGTCGGACGTGTCTTGGAGCCGCCCGTCCGGGTCGGGCCCCCCGGCCGTCGTCGGCGACTCGACCCCGCCCTCTTCGTCCCAGTCGTCGTCGTCGTCGGAGCCGAAGCGGACCCTGACGTAGACGGCGGCCGAGGCGATGACGCTCTTGCGTTTGGTTTTCTGGCAGGCCTCGCCGATGGTCATCTCCACGCGCAGCAGCTCGCCCTCGCCCTCGCCCTCCGCCACCACCACCGGCCAACGCTGCTGCGGCTCCTGCGACACCGACACCACCTTGTCGTCCAGCGCCGAGGCGTTGAAGTTGTAGTCCTTGGGGTCAAAGTAGGTCAACGAGGCCGCCGTGTCGTCGCTGAAAAGCATCCACACCGACAGGCTGGCCTCCTGGCGGGAAAGCGCGCACACAAACGCAATTCCTTCAGGGATCTCGCGATGGCAGCCATTTTGAGAAAAATGTCCCGCTTTTTGAACACGAGGTAGGAAAGGAAAATACATCGCCGGCCAAATCGAGAGATTGGAGCCGGGCGGCATTGGCGAGCCGACGCCGCGTTTGCGTTCTCGCGACCCCCCCATCGACCCAAAGTGATGTTCCCTCGGGCTGTCGTTGCGAACGTCAAAGCCGCTTTTCTTTGGGTTTCAAACTCGGGACACGTTTTCACCTCATCGCGATGTCGGTTGCCACGGCGACAAACGTTTGAACAGCGACTCGCCTTGCTCACCTTCGAGACGTTAAAAGAGAGCCGCTCCGAGTTTTGGAATAAAAGGCGCGTGGTGACCACATTGGGGACCCCACCCCAACAACTGCACATGTTGTCATAAGAATACGTTCAAAAAAAAGAACCTCCGCATGTGATCAACAAATATAACTGACAGGCATGACAAAACATGACCGGGTGGGGGGGGGGCACCTTGATGTTTCTTCACTTCAAGCATGATGGATTTGCCCGGCAAATGAAACGGCCTGAAATGGCCGTCTGAGTCCTTAGAGAAGGGGACACCCCCCCTCACTCCCCACCCCCCTTCCCTCCCTGCCACCCAGACTTTCTTTTATGGCTCCTCACCCCCGCCCGCCGCCAAGTGGCCTCGGAGAGCACTTGGAACAATACATTGCGCTAATTACATTTCAAGGTGGCCGGTGAGAAGAAAGCACACCAAAAAAAAAAAAAAATCGCAATTGGATGGCTGGCTCACTCGACCCCCCCCCCCCCCCCCCCGCGGTGTGTCGTCGCATATTCCCACGCTGAGCGACTGCCAATGACTTCAATGTTTTTTTGGTTTTCCATTTTATTCGAAACCGTGATGCCTTCTCTTTGAAATATTTTCGGGGGAGTTTTGAGCAAAAAAACCCAAAAACTTCCGACGGGTGTCACTTTTATCCGCTTTTTCCGCGATGACGTTTCTCACGGCGTACCTGCTTGGGGGCGGCGAGCGTCTGGAGGCCGGTGGCCTTGGCCACCAAGGTGTGGCTGTTGCCGGGGCTGGGCCGCAGCGCCAGGCTCAACCCCGACACGGCGTGGACGCGCAGCTGGCTGATGGAAACTTTGTCGTCGGTGACGGCGAAGGCCGCCTGGCCCAGCGCCGCGTCCACGGCCAGCGGCGAGTCCACCTGCGGCGACGGCAAAGCGACCCTTTAACTTTAAGCGCCGGGGGCGGGGGGGGGGGGGGGGGGCGGCGGGCGGCCAGTCGGTCGGAAACCTTCAAGACGGTGGATCCCAGCTCCAGGCCGACCAGGACGGTCCTGTCCACCAGCTCGGCCACGCGGGGGTCGGCCACCTTGAGCGAGTCCTGCACCAGCTCGGTGACGTCCACCTGCCAGTCGGGCCCCAGCATGGTGATGACCTGCTCGGTGCCCTCGCTGGACGTGGTGTGGAACTGCGTCAGGACTTTGACCAGCGCCCGCTGGTATTGCAGCGTACAGCCTCGGCTCACCCGCCGGTCGTCCTCGTCCTCCTCGCCGTCACTGTCCCTGGTGCTCCTGGGGGGGGGGGGGATCAAGAGGGTCTCATACCATTTAAAAAGACGTGGCCGTACCAACACTGTAACTTGAAGAGTATGGCCCGAACTGGCCACAGGAATTCTAAATTCCAATTTATGACGGACAGTCTGACAAAGGGGGGGGGGGGTCTCCGTGGGCCTCCCGTGAGCTACTGCTTAAAGAGTCCCGATCCCTCGAAGGGGGCAGGAAGTCCGGGGTCGTGCGAGCCAAAACGGTCGGCCAGGGGAGAGTTTTTCTCTTCACCCCCCCCCACAAAAAAAAAACCTAAAAGACCATTTGGGGAAGAAAAGAAACCTTCAACCTTCTGTTGACCCACACCAGTTTTTGGGCTGCTCAAATTTTGGAAAACAAGCGGTGCAAAAAAAGTCACTTACAGCATGACATCATCGATGACATCACACGCACTCATGAAATTGAGTGGGCGCGATAAAGGGATTGATGACATCACAGGAGGGGGGGGGGGAATCGCCGCGCCGAGCAGCACCACCCCAGCTTTCATCCAAAAAGCAGCTGCTTATCGTTGAGGCACCACTGCCACCCCCCACCCCCTGGCAACCCCCCCCTTCTCCTCCTCGACATCAAGACGGGATAATGCGACGGCGCAAGAGTGCCGAGCGAGCGTCTCATCAGCGTTATGATGACAAATTGTGAGCGCGGCCCCTTAAGAACAGATGGCGCCCGCCGCGCGTCTCGCCGTTTGCCGGCAGCTGCCCACTTTCGAGTCGGCGGCGCAACGTCGGCGCCCGACACGGAGAACGCCGTGTTTACAGCATCGCTGATGTTTCTTAACAGCCATTGATGACATCATCAGTGACTTTTTTTTCCAACTAAATCCCTCTCAAATGAATTGACGCCGTCCCTGCCGATCCGTTTACAGTCGGCCCGCGCGCCCGACTGCCGAAGTAAAACGTGGGCCAGACGCCGAGGCGCTTCGGCTCCGCGCGAGACGTGCGCCGCTTGATTGTTGCTGGGCCGAAAAGCGTCTCATCCGATTATTGTCTGGCTGACTGTCACAAAGAGACACTGCGGGCCGGGAGACTTCATTTGTTGTTGCTGCTGCGGGAGTGAGCCAAGGTCCACCGCGCGGCAAGTCAACGGAAGCGGAGGCGGGGCAGAACATTCAAGAGCAAACATCCACATGGAATTACCCCCCCCCCCCCCGCCCCGGATTATTATTATTATTATTTTTTTTTTTATACATGATAGATGATAAACGCATATGAGCTAGCTAGTTTTCCTGATGTTATTTGTTGTTGTAATATTACGACACCCCCCTCGTCGTAAAAATGATTCGCTCGAGCAAGTCTTCCTTTCAATTCCGCCGTAATTTTATACGACAGTCGCCCATTTCGCCACTGCCAGAGTGAGAAGAAACATTAGGGCAGACGATAAAAAGTGTGTTTAAACGCATCTATTAAAAAAAAAAAAGGTCACGGTATTATTCGTGTGTGTGTGTTTTTTTTAAATTTGTGTGTCTCTCCACAACACAAACAAGCACGCCTCAAGTTCTCTTCTTGTAATGCGCTAGTCCACCATAGAGGGCGACAGAACTCAGTCAAGTTTCAATCTCCCATTGGAGGCCACGATGAAGCGGCGTATCTTTCAGTCAGACGTGCTACCGAAAGATAAATAGCCCAAGCGCGTCGTGCTGCCTTTGTGTGCGCTTTACAAAAAAAAAAAAAAAACACAAAAATGCATTTCTCTCCAAATGTTTGTGTTTTAAAAACGAGCTTAAAGAAAAATGCAGCGACATGAAATGAAATTGTCATCGAGACAGAAAACGCACGACTCGACAGCTGCAATTGTTCCGGAGCATAGCGCCGAGGTGCGAAAAGCACTTGTTTGTTCTGAGAAGCCTCGCCGTACGCGTCCTCACGGCGCTAATCAAGGCTCCGGCTCGGCCTCGTCGGCTAAATGCGTCGGGAGGGCTCTGACGCCAACATGACAAAGCGGATCAAATCGCACCTGAGAGCCTCGTTTGGCAAAGCTACGGCGGCGAGGCTAATTGCAACAAAACAAGGCCAGAAAAACTAAAAAAAAAAAAGATTACTGGTTCTCACTTCCAAGTATTTTGTTGACCAGCGGGTTCAATACTTTTTGGATAATGAGTGTGACGGAAATACAGACCTGAGGAATTGTGAAGCTTGCGAACCCTCGAAATGTTATAAATAGCTTGTGCGCCGTGAAGCCGTGATAAGAAGACGGCCGCCATTGTTCACGTGCTAACCGCTAACCACCAACAACATCTTCAGCTTGTCGCCGCAACACAAACGAAGCAAATGAATGAAGTTTCGCATGCGTGGCAGGTGAGTACCGATCGCAACGATCGTAGCGGGCCCAGACAGGATTTGTTTTAAGCTATCGGCTACTCGTGAAGGCTGCCGAGACCAGTGACCAAAAATTAGCGCCGGATAATATGACACAAAGTCTTGAAACTGGTCTGGAGGCCAAGATCGATTTTGAGAACTGCAAAAT
Source organism: Hippocampus zosterae (assembly GCF_025434085.1). Lineage (NCBI taxonomy): Eukaryota > Metazoa > Chordata > Actinopteri > Syngnathiformes > Syngnathidae > Hippocampus > Hippocampus zosterae. Next base: position 16,850,321 of record NC_067466.1, read on the forward strand.
GTTTTTTTGTTTTTTTTCCCCCTCCCCAATTACAATGGTCATTATTTTGCTGCTTTTTTTTTAAAAAAACAAAATGGTGCCTCACCTGCGGTCGGGCAGGATGGGGACCCGCCAGCCCTTGATGAAGCTCAGGTTGTCGTCGGACAGTTCCACCCGCAGAGGCAGCTTGGGCACCCAGACGGTGAGCTCCAGGGGTGCGCTCAGGTGCTCGTAGCTGAAGATGACCCTGGCGTTCATGGAGCCTCGCGTCTCCTTGCCGTTGACAAACACGTAGTCGCAATTCATGGAGACCTGCCGCACAAAAGCCAGGGGGGAAAGGTCAAGGTAAGGAGCGCGCCTCTATATGGGGAACGGTCGCCTCAGCGGCGGAGCGGGGGGGTGGCGGGGCCGCGGGTGATGATATACGGAGCGAGCACGTAGCTTGCAGTCAATCGTTTATTTGCTGTTCCAAGGCTGAGTCTTGGCGCGCGGCAAATATTCCACAAGGGGAAAAAAAAATGAGCCAAGAGCAGCACAGAAATCGAACAAGCGACGCAAAGCATCGACGTGTCACAGTCTTTAAGCGGGAAATATAATATTGCTCACGGGCAGATATTCTTTGTCCTCTGCGAAGAACAATTACGATGACTACAGCTCACATAAGAAACCGAGGAGCAGTCTGAAGGTGCCGTGCGGGACATTTTGGTAAAGTGAAAAAAAAAAAAAGAAAAATCCCCATTTGGATCATCGCCATTCCTATGTGTAAAGCGTCCCAATCTCAAATGATTTCCTTGCTCAACAGCGCTTTGCCCCCACCCCCGTCCCCGTTGACTGGAAATCCATCAAATCGATTCCCGCGCCGTAAACTAACTCGCGAGCGGCGGCGGTGACGACGTAAGCTCCTTGGGCGGAGGTACCGCGGGCTCTCCGTATGGGCTAACAGGGTAATAAAAGCCGCGCTTGTCCTCAAGGTCGCGCGAGGCGGGACGGATCGTAAGAGTTAACGGGGCGAAACCGTGATATTGGGGCGTAGTGTGTCACTTTCTCGCCTGCCTCTGTTGTCTCGTGTGTAAACCGTTTGGAATCGACGCCACCGGGAGCGGAAAACGGGAAGGACGGGTGATATGCGGATGAGAGGCCGTCTACCGGCTTTCAAAAAAAAATTAAATCCGCAGACAAGAACAGGTGTTGCGGCGCGTTGGAAGGGTCTCGCCGACATCATTCATCATTTTTCAGTATCCATTAAAGCCGCGAGCAAGCGAGCCGTGCGATATTGAGTGTGCTTGCTTGGCTAACCGTGCCTCGGCTAATTTAATGCCGGAAACTTCAGGCGCGGGAAATACAGTACACCTGACGGTTCCGAGGTCATTGATCGAGGCCGGAAGAATGAATGCGGGGGGGGGGGGGGGGAGCTCTGGGAGGGGGGTCCTCGCCATTCGAGGGATCTGAGGATCTGATCTTTTTTCATATTAAGGACTCAAAGTTCCTCGAATGTGAGATGGAAATGCTACTGTGGTTGCATAAAGGGAAAATAAACCACTAATTATTTTTTGTTTTTCTTATAATAATATCTTCTATGCGCCTTCACTAGTCCAAACACGACCTTAGGACGAATATTGTGTTTGTCGACTCGGAATCAACAGTAAAATCTCAGGCGGCGGCCATTTTGCCACTTGCTGTCGACTGAAAATGACATCAGAGTTGCTCGTGGAACGACCAATCGCGGCTCAGCTTCAGAAAACAGTTGCGCCGCGATTGGCCAATTCCTGACCGACGGTGAGGCAAAATGGCCGCTTGACTTCCCGTGAACGTCCATCGTGAACACAAAGATGATCTCATGCTATCAGCGATTAGCATCCAGGAGGCAGGCGATGTAGCATCATTTTGTGCCTCTGCCCATCTTCGGTTAAGTCAACAAACATCCCGGCCACCTGGATGCTAAAAATAGTCGTCACTCCTTCCATTCTTTGTTCCCGTTGCGTTGGCGCACATGATGTCAAACAGAAGATAAGGCCAACGCGTGCCACCGCCGGCCCCCAACAGACGCCATGTGAGGGCAAGAGAGATAAGGCGCTGTGGCACCCTGTCAACCGGGCACAGGGGAGAAGGGAGAAAAAAAAAAAACAAAACAAAACCAAACGGGCATTACATAAAAATTTACTGGATGTAAAAAATTAATATCGATTTTTTAATTAAAAAAAAATTCCGACTGAAAGGAGTCAACACAAATGCATAAAAAATGGAAAAAATGCATCAATTTAAAAAGTGCGAGATTCATTTAGTCTGGCTTCAAAATGGGAAGACAAATTACAAATATTTTCAAATCGGGTATGAGGAAATAGAAATGAATATATGTGTGAAATAAAAAAAATTTAAAAAAATAATGAGCAAAAATATTTGAAAATTAAAAATGAAAAGGTAAAAATGCACAATGTAATCAGGGAATAAATGTATTAATGTAATGGCATTTCCACCCAAAATCTTTAAAAATCTAAATATTTTTTGGGGCGGGGGCTTTTCACAAAAAGCTGCTTAATCAACAATGCATTCATTTACAGTATACCAGCCCGGTCCTTGTCACCCAGCGTGAAAAAACATAATTGAGAGGAATGAAAAATCTACAAACCAAAACAGCGGAAAAAAAAAAAAAAACAGAAGAAAATCTCGTCTCCAAATCTCCACTGCAGCCTGCCAAGGTCTGCTCAGGACAGCCGCGCCTCAAACAACTGCCGCTTGTGTTCGCCAGTGCCCAGATGCCGCTGCGCGTTAATTACCTGCTATCGCATAAGTGGATCGCATACACACACACACACACACACACACACACACACACACCATAATCTCCTTCAATTTGTATGGACGTGTCACAAATGAATGACATGCGGGAACAAGGAAGCGCCATCAGCTCTCCTCATATCCCGACATTCTCTGATTAATTGCCAGGCCCAAGGCGGCGGGGGGTGGGGGGTTCGCTTTTTTTTTCTTCTTCTTCTTCTTTCCCCTCCCTCTCTAGCGACAGTGTGTTAAATGGAATGAAAGCTGACACATGGCTCGGCATTAGCGGACAGCTAATGTCGCCGCTAAGGAGCTTTCGTCGCTGTGATGGATGTGCGCTAAACGGATGCCGGCTAATTTAGCCGAGCTAGCCGTACAACACACACGGTTACACAGACATTAGCCTGTTGTTACTCAGATTAATGAGGCTAATGAGGATCTGAGGCCCGGAAAAAAGGGAGGGGGGGGGGGGGAATGTAAAATTCAGCGAGATGAGGAAACTGCTTGAGGAGCTTTGTTCCCACTCAGTCACAAAAGTTGTCGTGACAGCGGCTGCCAGCGTTTGGATGAGATTTTCCCAAAAGGTGTGAAAGTCGCAAGCGGGGAAGTCATTTTTTGGATGTTGATGGACATGGGGGGGGGGGGGGGGGGCAGAGGGTGCGGTCACAGGACTGCCTTGGACAAAACCATTATCATGCATTAAAAAAAATAAAATAAAAATCTGTCCCCAAAGCCAGTTGCGCTGAGCATCCTGAAATTTGGTCAGCACATCCGTCACAATGAGACCCACCAAAAAAGGCCGTAAGAACATTTCAGTCTGAAATTCAGCCCCCACTCCTAGTCACACTTTGCAACATGAAATTTGGTGAGCAACGTGACCCACAAAAAAAAAAAAAAAAAAGCCTCAAGCAGCCACGCCCAAAGATGCATTGCAAGACATTTGTGGCCATTTGTGGTTTGAAGAAGCGAATTTCAGAGTCATCTTAACCATTTCTAAAAATATTTTGGAAAAAAAATAAAATAAAAATGGTAGTCCATCATAAGTCGGCCCATCCAAAAAGTTTCAAAAGGTCATGACCAAAAACACACACAGGAAGTGTGCCATTTTGGTTGTAAGTGAGCAAACAACGTATCGTGCAGATGTTTGTGATTTTGCACATCCGGCACAAGATAAAACGGATGACGCACGACTGCGGAGCATTTTGGTTCGCGCCGCCGCGTCTGAGCGAAGTCCGACAGAGTGAACGGCAATAAAGCATCGCATGGTTTGAAGGACAGATGAAGCTTCTTCCTCCAGCCGTTAATGTAACAGAACGGATGCATGTGAAAAAGGCCCTTGGGTGGCGTCGCCCTTATTAACCCCGCCACTTTTTCATCCCGGCGTTAAATACGACGCAATGTGACGCATCCCCGCCCGAGCAATCTGCCGGCACCGCGGCGGATGCCACAGCGCATTAGTGGCACTGCGGCGGAGTGTGTGTTGGTGGGGGGGGGGGGGGGACGGAACACCCGCTGCAGTCGCTAACAGCTTTCGACTCGCAATTAGCGGGCCAAATTTATCAGCGGAGAATAGCTGCGGGAGCCCTGACGAGTATTCTAAGTGTCAGGGCCGGACGGACGTCGTCTCTTTGGTCGCCGCCGTCCCAAATACACCTCTGGAGGGGGCTGCGGACAGAAGGTGGAGTTCCCTGCAAAATTGCATGAACCTGATGGAGAACTGAGGTTTTCCACATGGAGGAGAGGCGGGGACACATGAGCCGGCAACCTGTCCCAGGCCACGCCCCCTTTGCCGCACCGCACCTCGGAGGAGTGCAAAGCGGCCGGCCTCAACTCCATTTGCAGGAGATTACAATCTCTGATTACCTCCCGACCAAGACGGGAGCCCCAAAGCCGCGCCAGATCCATTTCAATTAATAATTTAGCATTCGACGGGAGGAGGAGGAGGAAGTGGGGGGGGGGGGGGTATTTATGATGATTCTAAAAGACGAGGCCTGCAAGTTAAAAATGGCGCCCTCGCCTTCTTTTTCTCGGCGTGACAGCAAACTAGTAGACGACATAGGTTAAAAAAAAAAAAGCTTGGGCATTTAGTGGTGACATTTTTTTGGGTGTCCAAAATGGCCGCTCAAAACAAACCGTCAATTTCAATCATGGGCCCTTGAGACTTTTTTTGTGCAGCCCGTTGTGATCAACACGTCCGACTAATTTCACGCGGATCGGCGAAAGCGGCTTCGGGGTCGAATTCTTCGATCCGCGGCGCAATGGAATCGGCCCCCAAAATGGCTGCTTCCAAGCAAAATGGCCGACTTCAATTGCACTTTCAATGTGTGCGTTTTAAAGAGATTGCGACCCACCACTTCCAACACAAATCTCCTGGGAGGAGAGTGGCAAGATCTTTCCGCTATCGGGCAACGAGGCTGAAAAGTCAAAGTCTTGACGGTCAGGACGAGTCGCACTCCTCTCCAGCGGCGCGGAACTAAATTGGCAACCTTTACAAAAGAAGCGGAGCGATATGCCCCCCCCCCGCGTAGCGGCAAATCAATCCGGTTCTGCACTTGAAAGACATTTTGAAGATGAGGAGGGGGGGGGGGTGGTGGTCTTTGATATGCATTGATTGGAAAATACAAGAAAACGGCGGCGCCGCAACTCTCGGCATCCTGGGGAAGCACTTTGGTTTAGTCCGTTTGGCTGTTTTTATTTTTCTTCTTCTTCTTTTTTTTTTATTGCGCCTGCAGCCCCGCCACTAAAGTTAACAACGTGAGGGCCGGAGTACACGAGACGGGGCGGCGGGCGAGCGCATCGGGGAGCTTTTTTACTGCTTTGCCCGCATTGATGTATCTGCCCGCGGTTTATGAACTATTGATTTTATTTAAGGGAATCAAATCAGGAGGACGCGCTGAGAAGGGGCCTCGCATGGCGGCTTTTATGCTCATGCGCCGCGCCGCCGCCGCCTAACCGGATCAACTCGGCCCAAATTGACTTCCCCGGCCAGACGGGAGACGCATTTTATGGTCGTGGCTCTCAAACTGGGGTGCGCGGCCCCGCTGGGGTCCAGTGGCTGTTGTTTGGGGGTCCGGAAAAAAAATGATTACTACTGGATGGGGGGACAGGCACGGCAATCAAATGCATTTACTCTTTGTTTAAGTCTTTGCCACCCAGACACAATATCTTTTTTTTCTTCCAGAAAATATAACTTAATTTAAAAAAAATAAATCGCCAACTTCGGGTGAACACAATAGTTGCGTCGATTTGGACGTCTACGGTCGTCAATGGCAGTGAATGAGCGAATTGGCGTCGCCATACCTTGACGATGTCTTCGTTGGCCGACTTGCACTGCACGAAGGCGGAGACGTCGGTGACGGCGCCGTTCATCTCGATGGACACCATCTTGACGGGGATGGCCACGGTGCGACCGGTCAGGACTGCCGTGTTGATGATCTCCGTGTCCTGTGAGGGAGGGGGGGAGACCGGAGTGAGGAACTCCTCCAGGGACCAGCGAGTCGAGTGTATTAAATAAACGGGGAAGCAAAGTAGTAAACAAACGCTTTGTCAACACACTCTTATGCTAATCGGGCTAGCGGCGGTGACCGATCGATGAATAAGGTCACGGCGCACCGCTCTCCCCCGTGCGACCAGTCGATAATCTTCTCTGTTGTCGCTTCCGCAACGTTCCCTGATGAAGGTGCGCGTCTTAGCGTAATTGGCAAGTTTAGGGGAGGGGGGGCTAAAAAATAAGAGGTGACATCTCCGGAAGAACTCATTAGCGGCAAAAGTATGCAAACGAGGTAAACACAGACGGGATGATAAACAGACAGCAATAAAAAGATGACAGCCGCCAGCCCGCTCTTTGCCAGTTGAGTTGTTACGCAACAACAAAATCATAAAAGTGGATTTATGCAGAGAAAGGCCAAGAAGTGACTCAAACGTTGACGAGCACAGCATTTGGGAGCGACCAAAAAAAAAAAAAAAGTGGAATATTTTCACTTTGAAAGTGCGGCAAACTGAGTGAGGGGGAAAAAAATGAGATGAGGAAGCTTCCTGGTCAGCGATCATCGCTGACCAATCGGACGACCGAGCCCGACTCCCACAGAAACACGAGCTACGTGCCAAGCTACCTGCCGGTGTTGTTTTGGCAGCCATTTTAGATTTAGACTTTGTCTTTTGAGCAAAAATTCCTCTTAGATCTCTTGCAATTTGAACGTCTGACAGACCACACGCTAACAATTCCGTCAAGATAAACTCCACCCTAGCGCCCGAGCAAAAGACACCGCTAACGAATGAAGCGTCGTCGTCAACATTCAAAACAAAAGCGGCGCAGCCCCCGCAGCGCGGCAGGAAGAAGAGGGCACACGCGGCAGCGGAGGAAAACAACAACGAGTAAAAGTCACGGCGGCGTGGAGTGTAAAATTTGGCACGCGGCATCGGCGTACAAGACGCATGCTAATTCTCCAAATGTCAAGGGGGCCCGCTGACTGGCGGGTGTGCGGCGAGCGCCGTATGTTTGCAGCAGATGTGCAACTCCAAGTGGAGAATGCGTAATGGGGCTCGCGGCACTTGGAAGCAAGCAATTGGGGGGGGGGGGGGGGGGGGGGGGGGCTAAAACGCAGCAGCGTGACTCGCAAGCATTGTTTGGGTACACGTAAATACTAAATAAAATGAACGACATGCTAATGAAAGGATTCGTGTTTCCCGCTGACTGCTAAATATGCTGATAAAAAGAACGCTAGGAATAATAATTGTGATTCGTTTGACAACAATAACAGGCGAGTGGTGAGAGCCCCCCCCGTTTACAAACCATCCCGAGTTCTGCACAAAATCGAAAATTAACCTCCGTTTACATGCTAATTTCGCTACCCAAACGGTCTCGGCATCAACGGGCAGATGGCGCGACGGGATGTTGTGCTTCTTTTTCACCTCCGTCGGCAACACGCATAACCTAAAATGAAGAGTAGTTTGTCATCCTTATTTCACTTCACAGGTGGCGGGGGGGAACATGACATCGATTTACGAGCGCTTCAGGTTACAGAGGGACTCGCCGAGCCAATTAAGTTTACCCCTTGAGATTGCGCCGGAGTGGCTTATTGGATGGATGGATATGTTGATATATTGGATTATTCTCTGACAACTCTAAAATGCAATTTTGCCGGCTAGATCGTATCTCGCTCCCTTCTCCATCCGTTCAGGTACCGAGTGAGCAACCTAGCTAGCTAGGATCTGGCTACACAACCATCTGTCTGTCTGTAGCGCTAGCTAGCCACATTATTTAGCATCTTACCATCTTATCTTGGTACCTCGCGAGCTAGCTAGTGTCTACCTAGCTGCCCGCCTCGTCTCTTGAGCTAGCTCGCTCGTTGAATAGCCTCTAGCCGTCTTATCGATGACGTGCGTCGAACTGACCATGGCCAGGGGCAGGATGGCCTGGATGTCCCGCTGAACCACGGTGAGCTCGGTGACCACCTTCTCAGACTCGGGCGGGGGGCTCTGACCGTTGTAGTCGATGTTCCAGTTGATGCGGCGAGTCACCGACAGGCTGGTGAAGTTCTCCATCTCAAAGTCGAGCTGCATCACTTCGGCGTTGCCCGCCGCCTCCCTGAAAACAGGCAAAAGTACGATTGGGACGAGATCTGATGTCATAACCATGAAGGGGGTCCTCGGGGCGGAGACTTGGCGTAAACAAAACAACCAAAAAAAACAAGGGCCATGTTTTTTAGCGAGCAGAAATGGAGATTGGCACATTCTAAATGTCACGCCGGCCGGTTTTGTCTGGCGTATCAAACGTCCAGGAATTATTCAGAAGTCCCCCCCCTCTCCCTCCCCGCATGCCCCTCGCGCTGATGAAAACAGTTCTCGTCAATAAACAATCACTGCGCTTTAATCTAGAGGCTGGCGGAGACTGCAAATTCAAGTTGGGGCCTCTCACTTGCAAATAATTGCCAGGGTTCGCCCATTTTCTCCGCAGCGATCGATGGCGCCCCCCCCCACCCCCCCGCCCGCCTTCTCCCCTTCGCCCTTGGACTGTATACAGCACAAGGCGATTTCAAATTGACTTTTGTCAGAAAACAACACCAACAAAAAACCAAAAAAAAACCCTGTCAAATAATGGCCGAGGCGGACGTTTAAGTGGAGTCCGTCACTGCCGAGCGTTCAGCGTGACGCTGCTCTAATGAAAACGTCAAGCATCACACTGAAGACGCATCGGCGAAAATGGCCACGTCAACCGTGCGCTTGTGGATTCCAAACGCCACACAAAACGTTGTGTCTTCCCGGCCCTGCTGTAATTACCCATAATTGACATTTAGGCGCCGTTGATGAGATTGGATTCAGATTTGAGCGGGGGGGAGCAGGGGGGGGGTGGACGTGTCACAGCAGGTGGGTTCCCTTTTTTTTTCCCCCTCCCCCACAAATCATGTTGACAAAGTCTTCCAGATTACAGGGTGACCTTTTTAGCGGAATGTTCGCTCATGGCGTCGCTAATTCATGTCACTATGGTGAAGTGGCATCATCGCGTCGTGACTGAAGAAGCGCGATATGACATCGGTTATGAGCCACTCGTCCCACCTCTGACATCGGTGAGTCACTGTGGCTGCAACAATTTGACCCGGGGGGGGTCTGGGGGGGTGTCTATTGGGATGAAACACCTGGAGGTCCGTAACCCGCATTGATCCACGTTGCAAAAAGTACAAAAGGAAAACACGCACATACAAACCACCGCCACGGAAAAAGCTTTTTGGCACATCTCGCTTCTGACACCAATTTGCATTTCTGAGTTCGAATGCCCTCAAAACTACTTTGAACCCGCCCCCTAAACTTTTCCCGAGATACGTTTTGAAAGGTGCCATTATTTATTTATTTGATGTCAAATCCATCGGGGAAAAAATACGAATAAAAATAACACTGAATAATTCAGCTGTCCCCCCACCCCCCACTTCACCCCCCCCAAAAAAGAAGCGACGACCTTGTTGGCTGTTTTTTCTTTGCTTCCTCCTCATCCCGCCGTTATTAATATGGAACAGCCATTGACCACCATCAATAATGTATCGGCCCACACGCGTCAACTGTGAGGAAGTGCTACGGCGGAAAGAAGAGCGGTTGGGGAGTGGGGGTGGGGTGGGGGGGTCTAAGGGGTCACGAAAGACAAATGAAGCGCGGGTGTGATGTGATGGAAGAGAAGGCGTTGGGCAAAAAATAGAATAATGAAGCGAGAAAGAGCTCAAGCGACGAGCGACCTCGTCGTCATCGGCCGTGAGATGCGCCGGCTTCCTTTTGCGGGTTACGCGGAGGACAAAACGCCCAAAAACATATTCAAGTCGCCTCAGCGATAACGCTCAACGCACGACTGGAATTTAAGAGGGTACACGGAGGTGGGAGTGTCCATCCGCGTATTCCGCCGTAACACCTCAAGCTTTACTCGTAAAGGCTAGCCGGGCGTGAAAGGGAGGGGCGGACCAAAGGACGGCGGAGAACTCAAAAGGATACAATGTTCTTTATAAGACGATATCATTAAAAAAAAAAAAAAAAAAGAAACAGATTTGTTGGTACGCGCTCACTGAATCGTGAAACTATTATTCGCTGTAATGTGCAGGCTTTGCTAGGACAGGAAAAAGCTCACCGACAAAAACACGTAACGACACGTAGCGGTTAGAAGGCTAACCGCTACGTGTCGTTACGTGTTAGAAGGCTAACCGCTACGTGTCGTAGCAGCGCCGCAATATCATCGGCGCCGAGAAAGTCTTTCCCTTTCTTTCCGAATCAATGAATTTGTCAACTTTTGTGGTTCAGCAAGCCATCGCGCCGCTACGAAAAGGGGAAAGGCCGCAAAAAAAGATCAAATACGATCATGATATTTGGCGCCTAGGACTCCGCGGCAACGGAAAATGTCTTCGGAGGCGAGCGCAACCACCGCCTTTGATGTTCTTTTACAACCAATGAATTTGTCCGCGTTTGTTCTTGAGCAAGCGATTGTTTTGCTTTTAAAAGAGAAAATTCAGCAAAAGATCAAAGACAACAACAATGTCGGTTGACTGCAAATGGCAGCAACTCCCCCAAACAGATCTGTAGTGCCTTTGATGTCCTCTCTGTTTTTTGCAAGCCATTCTTTGCTGAAGGACACTCCTAATAATCATCAAGGCCAAATTCAGCAAAAAAAACCCCCCAAAAAACATCAAAGACAACGATGAGATGTAGGCCCGGATGCGTTTTGAGACGTTGCCAGGCCGTCTTGCCTTTGACGTCCTCTCGGCAAGAGTGAATTTTTCACCCAGCGTCGTGCCAAAAATTTGCCAAAACATCAAAGACAACAAGTACATCGAATGACTGTAATTCTCTCGCAGCTGCTGAGAAAGCGGTTTGAGATTTTGCTGGCGCACGTCATCTTGTCCAAGGAAAAGCTGTCCCGTTTAGGTCTGTCCGTTACGCATGTTAAAAACAAAAAACAAAAACAAAACAAAAAACAAGCAATGTAAAGCTTTGGCGCTACACGCAAACATTATAGTCCGTACGGTATTTCGAAATGGATTTGCGCGCAGAAAAGAATTCATTCCCAACGGGAACGTCTGCCATCATGAAAAAGCTTGACGAGAACACGGCGGTATCGTCATCGCCGGGCTGCGCGACAAATAATAACAGCGACGAGTGTCGTTCTCGTCAGCTTGTCTCTGCAAATGTTGGGCGTCAAAAGCAGGTGTCGCCGGCGCCGTGGCGCCTTGTCGTGGAAATAATGCATGAGGCGAGTTCTCTCCCGGAAGCCGCTGACATAATTAGCGCTCCCTGACAAGCGCTCGCGCCGGGAGCCTTCGCCGCGTTGTCACTCGCGCAACTCAACTCCGGAATCGAGAGAGTAACGAAGAAAAACAGCAAAAAAAAAAAACAAAACAAATCACCCGAGCGCCGCGTGCGTTGAAAGGTTACATACAGAGTGATTTAACATACACAATAAACATCAAGACAAATCCGTAATAAAGGCTGTAGAAAGCACCAAGCAGTAAAATCAAGAACAAAAGAGCGTAACAACGCTTTGTAAGGTTGCATTTTTGGGGAAACAATTTCTTATTTTCGTAAAATGAAGACTTTGTTGCCGTGAGGCGACTTTTCGAGTCGTCCATTTGGAGGACGACGTCGTAATATTAACGGAAAAATATTCTTTTCCACACGCGATATGGACTCACCCTTGCTTGAGCGCTTTGTTCTTGTTCACGTCGATGGTGGTGATGGAATGCTTGGCGCCGGACAGAACCTCCCAGTCCACCTTCCACTGGGCGTTCTTGGATGTGGTCTGGATCAGGTTCACTCCTTTTTTAGCTTTCACCCTGCGGGGGGGTAACAGAGGCGGAAAGAAAAGAAAAATTCATCTCTCTATTATTATTATTTTATTCCAGGAAATGATTTATGTGTTGGGCCGGAGGTCGGCGCACGGTCCCTCGCGCAGCCGCCTGGCCCCCGCACCTCGGCCAAAGCGACCGGATCGATAAGTCAGATGAATGAAGACGGCGGCGGGGGGACAAACACGAGCGTAAAAGCCCGCGACCGCTCTCGGGGTCAGAGTGCGTCGTCGTCGCCGTTGGCGCCGCCTTTGTGCGTTAGCAAGCGTAGCGGGAGATAACCGCAGATCAACATTTCAATCTCGCAGCGACTTAAACTCTATCGTAATCCTCATTTGTGTGCCGTTGGCCGCAGGCGTTCGTCACAGGTTGCGGCGATTAGAACATTGTTTCTTGTTGTTGCAGCGCTCATTAGAGACGCCGCACGCCAAATTAGGTGAAATGCGGAAGGCTTCGCAAATCGCGTCGCGTTTGATGTCGTCTTAGAAAAACAACAAAAAAAGCGAAGTGAGGGAAGTGAGGCCAAACAAGGCGACCCACTTGCTGCTCCATTCGTCACGGCTAGCAAACGCTAATTAGCCTCCATGGCGGCGACACCTTTCCCCTTCGGCGACGACCTAGCAACCCCGTTGGCTCGCCACCAATTTTCTTCACCCTGTCACGAGCGCAGCTTATTCACCACCTCATATATTTTGGATTTATTATTTTTAATTTTTTTAAAATTCATTTTTAACGAATGAAACGATGGGACCTGCTCTTTTCACCAACAGTCAACCGGCGCGGCCGCTCCGCAGCATTGTGCAATCACGTCCGGCTAGCGGGTCGTTCTAGCAAATTCCAAAGGATTCTCACTCGGTCATTCCCCCCCCCCGCCACCCCCCCAAGGCCGTCGTCTCCGGTTAACTCCGGCATGCGGTCGAAGGCAATCGCGGTGTCGTGCACTTGCCGCCAAAGGAGTGCGGTACTTAAAATTCCAAGCACTTTATCCACACGCTGAGCACAGCCATTAAATGGGGGGGGTGGGGGCTGGGGGGTGGGGGGGCTTCTCCAAGAAGTCAAGCACCTTCGGGACGCCCGCCGATCGTTCTCCCGGCCGCAATAATCACTCACACAAGTTCTACCTCAAGACGCGGGAAATAAAAGTTTCCTTCCAAGACCCCCGTTGGGGGGGGCGTCGGAGTTGAGGCGATCATGAGTGCAGACAATTCCCCGCAGGTAAAAAGTGCACTTTTTAGGGGGAGGTGGGGGGGGGGGGGGGGATACTTTCACCAAGTGTGTAATTTACTCCATGACACTTGTCAAACGGAGGCGGATGAATTCCATCACAGAGGGGAAAGGCCCAGGAGTTCTGGAACTATGATTTTGTTCTTATGGTTGTTGTTTTTTGTTGGGGACGGGGGCGGGGGTACGTTTTAAGGTAAAAAAAAACAACAGGAACAATCTTCCACAATGAAGGCTGAATTTTTCAAAGAGCAACGGCACATTTTTTTTCAGAATAGTATTGGATTTTTCTTTTGTCACATACAAAAAAAACCAACAAAAAAAACTCGTATTGTATTGTATTATTCGAAGAATGACAATCATTCCATGCCAAGATAGACGCAAAATGTGTCGAAATACCGATTTGAAATAAAACCCGTATTGGAGTTTTTGTCGTTTGATAGAAATCATGTTCTTCTTTTTGAGAAGCACAAAAAGAGTATGACACTTTTTTTAAAAAATGATCAAAAAAACAAAAAGCTTAAAAAACTTGAGAAAGAGTGAAATTCACTTCAACAACAATAATAATCATATTCGGCTGATCTGAAAGATGAGATATGATTATTAAAAAAAAAACTGCTACTTGATTTTGAAAAAGAACACATCAGATAAAGTTGGATTCTTTTGATGGGGGGGGGGGGGGCGGGATGTACGGTTCGACACAGTCGGCATCCCGCCTGTTACGGTTCTGATCCCACCCCCGACGGTGACAAATTATTATGAGCACACCGCAGCTATTTTCTCTTTCTTTTGTTTTTGTGTTTTTTGTTCATTTGCTTTTCTTTTTTTTTTTTTGTTTACGCAAAAGAAGCTTTCTCCCAGCAGGGAAGATGTTCCTGCTGTGCGGAGGTGACGGCAAACGAAATGTCGCCAATTCATCTTGGAGGCCGCCGGTGGAAATTGCGGTTAACAATAGTCGCCGCCCCTTCGGGACTACGGGGCGGGGGGGGGGGGAGTAATTACGCCGCAGTCGTTAGCAAAGGTCGTAGTCGATGAGCCGGGATGCTTTTTCATGAGTGTGATGAGGAGGAGGATGAAGGGGATGATGATGATGATGATGATGAAGAGTACACCTGCCTGCCCCTAGAATTTTTTTAGACGACGGTCAGATTTCATAAGAACAAAAGAACAATTTTCCCAAGAGAATCATTTATTTTAATTCTAAAAAATTACAGCAATAAAGTCATATTTGGGAGAAAAAAGTAAAATCAAACCTGCCTGAAAGAAAAAAAATTGAAAGTGCCGCTTGCTTTCTTTGGGCAGGCGTCGACTCTCGGCAGCATTTTGACTGTGGTTGACGTGAGCGCGGCGGTCGTAATGATCCACCGCGGAGTAAAGCAATCAGCGTTTATTTGTCAAAACACATAAAAGCGCTCGGTCCCGAGCGGCCCGTTTCAAAAGTAAAACAAATGACATGTCGCCGCGCGCGGAGAAGCTCGCAGACAAATAAGAACGTGCACTTAGTTTGAATTATAAATATCCCGCCGCGATGAAATTTGTCGTGCTGGCAGTGGCGCAAAGTGTCCCGCCAAGGGAACTAATGGAGCTTCTTCTGCGGGCGGGCGGGATGCGGAGACGAGGGGGTGGGTGGGTGGGGGGGTGAAGCAACTTTAGTGTCCAGTTTTAGCCCTTGTTTTGCCAAGTGCTTCTTGGCCATTTAAGTGCTGACATCTTGCTTGTTTGTTTACTTTCGTGTCGACGTCCATCAGGGACGGCCCGCACTTGCAAAAGTTTGGCATACGGTGGCCTGGTCGCACAGCGCAGGCCACTTTTTCGCTCTAAAAATAAAACACTCTCTTAAGATTGAGATTTGTACATCTAAAAATGTATTTGTGTGCGTGCGCGCATGTATATATACAGTATATATGCGCATGCACACACACGTGTTTGATATCACTTTTTTTAAGACCGATACGAGTACTAGCATTCACTCGAGTACTCATCGATACCAAGTACAGAATACCTGTAGTAGTTTTGACAACATTACAAGACCTTTCTTTCTAACGCAGACAATGAGTGGCCAAACTGCGGCAGCATAGCGCCACCTGCCGCCCACAAAGACTTACTGATGTCACATTTATTGATGTCTTTATTTTTTTTTGCATCAAGTATCGATGGCCGGGATCGGCATATCTTAAAATAAGGCTGCTCTCGGCCCGATAGCGATAGCGGCAAACGCTTCTCGCTCATCGCTACATTTAAGTATTTCTTGTCAAGAAAAAGGTTTTCAATCCGACAAGAATAAAGTATTTTCCAAGAATTGTTGTTCTCTTCCCCGAAAGTGTCAGTCGCCTTGTTTATTCGTCCGATGCTGAGCAAGTGAAACAGTCCGCGAAGGCAGTTTGTGTGCGTCAGCCTGGCGAGTGTAAATGAAACAAACGAGACTTAAGCCATGTGTTAGGGATTTGGCTATAGTTAGCCTAGCATTTAGCTCAAACTCGCACGGAAAGCCGGCGAATCTCGCCGGCAATTAAATAAGCCGCTCGGCCGGATTAGCGCACCTTCAGCGCAGTCATCCCGTTGCATCATGGAGATTTTAATTGTTTCCTACGATTAGCAACACCCCCCCCTTGGACCGAGTCGTGCGTTCCGTGCGGAAGGCTGGCTCACAGAAGGCAATTACGGTTCAGAGCGGTAAGACTCTCCGGGGCGAGCCACAATCACAGAAGTCGCGGGCGTCCAATTTATTTGATGAGGCCGGTCGGGCTCAGACGTGCAGAAAGGGGGGTGGGGGGTGGGGGGGGGGGGACAAGCCGGCTCACTGCAGCCTTGACGCGGACTTCTGTTGTAATAACACGAATAATCCGTGCAGGGTCCAGCGGACAGCGGTCGGCTTTCAATCCGGCGCACTGACTCACGCTTCACAGCTGCGTTGACGTTACAATTGGGGCGCTCGCCCGAGTGTGACCTGACGGCAATCGTTGCGCCGCCATGGAAGCGGACTACACTTGGAAATACGGATTGTGGAATACACTCAAAGGTGCACCTTGGGAAAGAAAAAATAAAAATAAAAAAATCTCTCAGAATTACAGTCAGATGTTTAATAATTGTGTAATTCAAATCTTTATTGTTGGAAACGGGAGCCAATGTGGGTACTTAGATAGAAAACTCTAATTAAATAAAAATAATAAAAGCTATGACTTTTTCTCAAATATGTTTTAACATTTAAAATATTCAATCCCTTTTGAATCCAAACGTATTTAAATGGCAATTCCAAAAGAACGAGCAATTAACTCGACAGATGGAACCAAGCACAAATCGGCAATGTCCAAAAGTGAGCATGAGCAGATCTATTTGCATCCTGCGTGTAATCCTGCTGACTCACAAACAGCTACGAAAATTTCCTTCGCGGAGCTTGACGGCCGCGAGAGAGATCAAAGAAGCGCATAATGAAATTCAAAAGACGTGGGTGGGGCATTGATTCCTGAGGTACTCCGGACTACTTGACGCGGGCTCTTTTCCCAGAGGACCTTCTCTTTCAGAGTGGAGCGCACCGCCGAAAAGTTTCTCTCTCTGGGGATGCTCGAAACAAGGAGTGCAAGAAAAGTCATGCCGCACACTCGCACGCACATGAAAAGTGAATATGATAAATCACAAAGCAATGGCCCATAGCTCCGCACCATGTAAGGTTAATGATCGCGCGGCCAAGGGCGTCGAACTTGAGCTCACATACTTGAAACTATTTTTTTTTTTCGTTTAGATCTCATTATCTGTTTTTTTTAGACCTCATTTTGTTGTAATGTGTTGTGTGTATGTGACTACTTGCGGACTTCAGCTCTATTTGAAAGGAGTGGCCGGCTAGCGCAAGAAGCTAACGTGGAAGTCGTTTCCAATGCCTTTATTTTTGTCTGAAATCTAATGAACAAAGAGCTGTCTCTCCCCCTCCAAAAAAGTCAAACAAACCACACCATTAACGTGTCAACACATGTTCTTCTGTGACATTCCTGGGATGCAAACAAAGGAAGTGAGAGAAAATAAAGCAGCCGCTGAATAAATGCGGAGAACCTCGACAGGAAAATTCGCCGTCTATATTCCCCGCCCGTGTCCTTTTATGAGCCGCCAACTCCGCTTACCGAAAACAACTCTAGGAGAGAATTGGCTAAGCGTGCAAAGTGGCGCCGTTGTATTTAAATTACTGGGGAATGTTTGCCAAAATATAAATAAATAAATGGACCAGAATAAAAAATTGGGCTTCCTTAGCATCGGTGAAACGATCACTCAAACGGCAATTCCGGGGAAAGGCGAGCATAAGGGAGGATGGCGCTCGATACCACGAACCGTAACAAATGAATCTCTCTCTCGCTCCCAGAGCTCGGCAGCCAGCAGTTACTCTCGAGTCAATTAGGGACATCATCATCATCATCATCATAACAACAAAAAGCAGTAGACAGCCAAGCTTGTGGGCATGTACATTGTGCAAGACGATGAGATGTGATCTCCAAAATGGGCGTTCAAAAAATTATTAATCGGGAATGACAATATCAAATCACCGAGATGCTAATTGCTAATTGTGATATCAGGCACCAAATCCATCCGTTCATTATCCCTTAAAAAAAAAAAGTATTAGGTGTTCCTCAGGCTCTGTTTGAGGTCCCCTTCAATTCTATTGTTCCGTGGGTGATGCACCTTTCTGTACATCCCCCTTTCCAGTCCATCTCAAAAGACAAAAAAATCCACTTTTTAGCGGCTAAAAATGTTCAGTGTACTTCAAAGCTCTCGTCTCGATCCCCTTCATCATCCTGGATAAGTCAGGACCCAATTCCGTTGTTACATGGATGATATTGGGTACCTCTGAGGACATGCTGGATTTGGATTTTTTTTGCCTTCCCTGTTCAGATTTCTTTTGATTTCTACAGATCTTACTCTCTCCCTCGCGTTGGCTCTTGAGGCTCTTCACTCAAGAGGCAGAACAATCAGGAGGCGGCCCACTTGTGCTCCCTGACCACCCATTGCCATAAATTCCACGCCGCAGACCTTGCAATGTTTTGTTTTTTTTGCTTGAGGTACTCTTATTTTAACCTTAAACATTTTACCCCTTTTTTGTTGTTGTTGATGGTATTATCACACCGGCGATTAATAAGACTCCTCCATCTTCTCTGACTTTTGCATTGCGGTGCCCTTTAACAAAACAACCACGACGGATTAATTTCGGGCAAATACATGGAGCACTTTGGGGGGAGATCAATGAAATATCACATTCGCCCGCCTGCATACAGAATGTGCCGGCTACCGTGAAAAGCCTTTGGAAGAAAGAGGAAGGTGTTTACAACACCGCGGACAAACAACTTTGGTCTGAATCCATCCGACGGAAAACAGACGACGTCGACTAAGCTACGTTAGCTTTTAGCAGCTAGCTCATTGGCTTGACTGGGGCTCGATTTGTTCACAACGGGCCAAACTTTCCCGCTCACCAACAGCCCCATCAGAGGACTCTTAGGCAGGCAATGAAACCGATTTCAAGCAATTGCTTTTCTCAGTCCGGAAGAAAAAAATAACGACCGCTAGCCGAGATGGCCACCGCGCCAACAAAAGATGGCGACACGATTTGTTTGTTTATAGGCCGCACCAACTGGCTTGTGCAACATTAATGCTCGCTACGCTCCCCCGTGAAATGTGAGGCCATCTTCATAAAAGACTTGAAAATGGAACAACAGATGCACGGCAAGCTCAAAGCCTGCCAAAAGGTTCTTGATGTACTCGGAGCGTTAGCGGCATCGGGGCAGATGGCACTCGTCTGCTAATGACTATTTTACTGCGTCTACTTGTCGCCTGTCACAGAAATGCTCGTTCGGGAATGAGCGGATTCCCGCGTTGGACTCGAAACAAACGGCTGGAATCACAGAGCCCGACGGTCTGGACTTTTACGAAAAGGTCCTTCGACGCCTCAGAAGCGGAGTGTTTGGCAAAAAATAACGGATAAAATAACACGCCAGGAATTTTTGGGGGAGTCCATCTGTTTTGATTCGACGTAGCACGCGTTGAGGATGCGGACCGCTACGTTAGCACCTAGCCGCTAGCTAAGCGGCTTGAATAGCGCATGGCCAACTCATTAAAATTGAAGATCCGAGAAACACGGCCCGGCGTTTTCTGTGACAAGTGTTTGGCGGGAGGTTCACGGAGCAAAGATGTCGACTGCTACTTTAGCGTACAGCTAACTGAAGCCTACGGAAAGAGGAGACGTGAGAAGACGCTGGGAGCTGTTCATCGCGCAAACATCTCAGAAGCTGGAAAACGGTTGTCCCCTTTCGTGCTGGTGGTTTTCATGCCGATAGAGGAGATGGGAACCCTCCCATTTCTGATAAAACCTCAGAAGATGACGCCATTTTGAGAGACGAGTGACTAATTAGCACGATTGCAAGCGTGAGTCAAATAGCGGCGCTATACTTTACGCAAGCTGCGACCAGACAACACTCAAGGACATGTTTGCTTTGTGTTTACTCGCATCTGGCGACGGCAATCGAGCGCAATGGAGTGTTTCCATTCCACCCCGGGCGGCGAGGGTTAGCCCGTCTATCATGTCGCTTTGCTGGCTAAGTGAATTACTTCAATCGCATTTAGCGGCTGCAGGGTTCCTTTCTCCGGTGGAGGCCGGAGTAGAGATGGAGGAGGTTACGGTGAGAAACGAGCAGACATTTGACGACAGAGACGATCGCGATTCGATAAAAGGCGCCAGGAGCGACATTTCACAAATTGAACACTTGTTGGTAGGATATCTTGATACCTCGGAACATGAATGACTCGACACGTGCGCGCTACCCGGCCGCCGCAACATTTCCCCTCTCACGCGATATTTCCTCCCCCGCCCACCGGGTCTGGGAAGTTTGTCCAAAAACGGGCTCCTTACTCCACTTATGGGACTCATTCAGTGGTCACCTGGCCACTTAAGGAGTTTTCTACGGTCCCCGTAGTGCGACGGCGCTGGCGGCGTTTTCACGCTAGGGAGGGCTTCCCCCTGGAGAAAACGAGTGCGTGCAAAAAAAAATAAAAAATGATGCGGTGATGAGGCATCACTATGGTTTCTCGCGCTAAAAGGTTACGGCTGTTTTTAGCGCGCACACCGCAGACGTTGAATATGCACGTCTCAGACCCGCTGCTTCCATTTTATGAATTCATGAGACCGCTTGATTTGTTGGGCCGTATTTGATTTCATTTATTTATTTCCACGCAGCAACGCATCGCCATCGAGCCTTCCTCCTACACATCCCAAACAATAAACGCTACCCGTACTACTTCATGCGGTTCATCCCAATTTTGCGGATGGCGAAAGGGGGAAAATTTAGTCAAATCGATTCATTGATTTAAAATAAATAAATAAATAAACGAGCCCTCAGCGCTATTAGCGTAGCTCCAAGCGGTGACAAACGCTCACGCCTCTCGCGACGAATTCAATTTGCACTTTGAGCAGGAGACGATAATGACTCTCAACATGCGCACACGTCGCAACTTCCTTCAGCAAATCAGGTGCTAATATTATCAACAAATGCGGACAGACAGGCTTGCGCGTGTTGCTTGGTAACACGAGAATTGTCAAATCCAAATGTGGCCTGCAGGGGATTAAAAAAAAATAAAATAAAAAAATAATTTTCGTTCCATGACCAAACTTTTTTTTTTGCATATTCACCACAGCGTAACATTATTTTGAAAAAAATAGGACTCCTTCAATTTTTCTCTATATTTAAAAAAATATGGCAATTTTTCTAAACTACCTCAATACCCATTTTTAGCATTTCACACTTGAAATTAAAAAACAAAAAAAAAAAACAAACAAATCAAATGTAGCTATAAATAGCCTTTCAACCAAGCAAAACAAATCTGCCGCGGGTAAAAGAAGATTAGGAAATGTAAAATAAACTCCCTCTCCGCCCGAGCAGCTGATTTGCATACGGATCATTTTTTACTCCTCCAAATGATTCGTCTCCATCAAGCCCGTGACACACTTTGATGTGGCAATCTGGATGTCGGCGGATTAAAGGGCGGATGCAAATAGAATTGGGTTGGCACGTTGCGCCTGTTGAATGACGCGTCTGTTTGCTTCCGAGACGGGAACGCCGCGGCGCTGCCTAGCCCGCTTCTTTGCGCGAAGGCCTTTCCGAACGCCATCTCGACCAATCACAAAGGAAATGAGTGACAGAAATCGTCGCAGTGAAATGAAAAAACTCCCCGCGCCGCCTCCATCTTGTCTACCCTTCAATAAATCGACAATAGGAGGGCGGCGGAGTCTCGGGGCGGAGAGGGTTAAAAACAAAAAAACAAGGACTTTGTCAACCTGCGCTGTGAAGCATGCCGAGAGACATTGATTGCGCTCCACTCGCTTGCTCCATGCTAGTAATTCAAGCCCACTTCAAAACGCACGCTCGAAATTCAGCGTCACCCGCGATGAAAGGGATTTTTTTTTTCCCCTGCCGCGCCGTCTCCAAGACGCATCACAATGAGTGCAGGTGCAAAAAAAAAAAAAACAAGTATGAGAAAGTCATGGGTCACTTTCTGCGTACGGCCTTTCGATTGTGATTGCGACCTCAAGACTTTTAATTTTTTTTCCTATTCCGTTACCATGGCGTTTGTTCACGACATGCTTCATCAATCGACCGATGGTGACAGTTTTTGGGTTCACATGTCTAATGACTGCGCACAAAATGGCGGCAAGTTTGGCATAGTTTCTTTGAGACGCGACTATTCAACTCTGTGCAATTCCATTCAATCACTTTACGGGAGACGAACTCTCGTACGATATAAGAATTTGGGCAGAGTAATTCAACGCCGTCAAACTGTCCGAATTCTTCAATCCCCCAAAAAACTTTCTAGCGCTCATCAGAGGTGGACTTCCCTCTCCCCAGCCACTTCTTCCAGCTCTTGGCGGGAAGGCCTTCCCCTGCCAGCCGGGAGAAACGGTCTCTCCGGCGCGTTCCGGGGTGGTGTCCGGGTCCTCTTGCCGGCAGGACGTACCCGGAACACCTCATCGGGGAGGCATCAAGATGCCCCAACCGCCTCACCCGGCTCCTCTCGGCGTGGAGAGAAGCGGCTCGACTTCGATTGTTTATTTCGGAAATGAATACAGACTCACCGCTACCTTTTTTTTTATGGACGAATTGACTGCCGCGAGCGCACCCAAATTTTTGCCTTCGAGACGCGATTTACGGTGCCGTTGCGGAGTGAGCATCGTAAGCTCTTTACAGGCTCTCCTGACCTCGTCCTCGTTTATGAGTGCTGATAAAAATCAGCTGAACGCGGCGGCGCTCGAAATCTTCTGACAAGGCGGCCCGCCGCTGACTTTGACGGTCGTGAGAGCAGATGGAGGGGGGGCGGGGGCGACCGTTCGGATAGTTGCAAAGGGGTAAACGTTTCACCCGGGCGAAGAACAAAGTGAAAAATGCACGACTGAGCTTGAAATGAGGAGCGACGCGGTCAAACTCGCAAGCGATATGCGGCGACTCATCAAATTCAGGGAGCGACTTGGCCTGGAGTGACCTGCGAGAAGACTTAAGCTACTTAGTCGCACCTTTGACACCTTTTCATTAAGTCGCTATAAGAACGACCGAGCTGGAAGGTGAGCCAGTGCACCGATGGGAAGAGTCATTTCTTCAGTGCTAAAAACTGTCAGTGAGCCATTTAAAAAAAAAAACCCAAAACGAAACAAGAGCCCCGTCAAGACTGCTGGCAGATGGCGCTGACAGAATCCGGGAGCGGGGGCGAAAGCTCAAGTCGAGCCACATGGCGCGACGGCGACGGGAGCGCCGCACGCGACCACTAAAATATGGTTTTAATGACGTGACAGATTGCCGACGGCCTGGCGTCACTTTGGATGGAGCATCCCCCCCCCCCCGCGAGCCCTCGTCGTCATTCGACATATGCTAGGGGTGGGGAGAGGGGAGAGGGGGGGGGGGGGGATTTCCCCGGGCGGCAGCCACGTCGGAAACTATTTTAAAACAAACAAAAACAATCCCATTCTAATCCAGAAATATTCGTTTCGACAAGTTTGGAAAATTGCTAGCAGTCGGAACGTTTCGTGAAGGGGCGGGCGAGTACGATCGCAGCTATCGGTATCGGGCGTCTAGCGGCTTTATTTTGGAGTATGAACGACTCCTGGAGACCCCCGATACCAGCTCTGAATACTTAAAGGAGAACAAAAAAAATCTGCCATTGAATAAGTCCTCCTCAGCAGTAGTTGGCGCTATACTCAGACGTCAGATGACGTTGAAATGAGCTAAGGCGCTTTGTTTAGGCAAAAGTAGTACTTTGACACCATCTTTATTATTCTCACGGTGCCGAAAGTTTGGAAAATGCACATTTTGCACGTACTCGGGCTTCCAATGAAAAAAAAGACGAAACAATCCCCACTTTGAGAAAACGGAGCCCCGAGATCGCTTCAACTCATGTTCTCGCAAACAAATCCACTTCTACATAAAACATCTGCTGTTATCGGGGGCTTTGTGCCACCCCACCTCCCACCACCCAAAATAAAATTGGCTCCACACAGGCTGCACTAGCGTTCACAACCATGTTATCACGGCCCCAACGCTGCAAAATGTCAATGAACGCTTTGTTTACGAACGCACATTCCCCCAATTAACACCCCCCACCCCCCCCCCCGCGCAAAAAAAAAAAAAAAACGAACAAGCCTTGCTGTTGATTTTCATTAATTTGGGCCTTAAGTTTTCCTCTTTAGTTTTTTTATTGTTAGCATAAATCACCATTAATGCCGAGAGTGTCTGCGGGGAGAAACAATACCGTGTGTGTGTGGTTTCTTTGGGGGGGGGGGGGGGGGTTGTGGGTTTTTTTTTTAATTCCCCCAACCGAGGCTTAATGAGTCAGCCGTGCTTAATAATTATTCAGCAAATCTGCAACTTTTAACAAGTGTGTGCTGGAGATTATGCTAAAATTACAAGGAAAGCGTTAGCGTGCCGTTTCATCATCTCGCCTTAAGACGTAGCTCGCAGCCGGAGAGCAACGCGGCACCCCAGGAACTTTTTTCCGTGTGTGTTCTCTCAAACTGCAGAACACGGGAATTTTTATTATTATTTTTTTTTTTTTGCCGCAAAAGTGAGGAAAAGTACAATTGTGCTTCCGATTGTTAGCTAGCAAGAAACATGTTGAATTAATATTTTGATGCTACACATCACAATTGGCAAAAGTTCAGGTTCAATTATTCAAGTTCAATTATTTGACACGTCTTTTTTCCTCCAAGAACACCCCCCCCGGCCCCCCCCCCCACACACACCTCTTGCACTCATTTACACGAAAGTACTTTAAGCAGCATTCCCGTGAGAGGGCGAGCGGAAGCATACGTGCGTTGCGTGCATGTGTTACGACACCGCTCCACCTTAGCGGGCCGCGCTATGGTGAACCCAGCCCCCCCCCCTGCTTCTCGGCATGACTCAGCATTATTAGGAAAGCGGGGCGAAGGGGCGGGGAGGGGGACGATTACATGCTCGTTAGGCTCCTCGGCGCTAAAACAGAGCAACCTCGCGATGGATCATAAACGCGCGGAATTAGCTTACATAGAGCTCGTCGCACTCGGTTATTCAAATTTCGGTGCGATATCGCGGGCCAGCGATATCGCGGGTTGTCATCTCCTCCGTCCATCGGCAGCTCAACGTGACGGTGCTCACCAAGATATGTTATTGTCATTACGACCGAAAATACAAATAGGGATGAAGTGAAATCGCATCGTTTGAAGCAGTCTGGCGGGCTGTTATCCTTGCCAGCACGCCCCCTGCAGGACGTGTGGAAAAGATGCCAAACTGGGTGCGCCACTTACTTGAGGCTGAACTGCTCCACGGTGGAGTTGGGCATCAAGTACAAGAAGATCCTGAGGGTCTCGCCGGGCTTGAGGGGCTTCTCGGGCAGCCTGAGGAACATGTTCTTGTCCAGCTGCTTGTCCACCAGCAGTTGCTCGCGGCTGGCCTGATACAGGCTGATGCTCCCGATGCGCAGCAGGGGGTGCTGCGACGGGGCCTCCCCCCGGCCGCCCCGCTGGCCCGCCCCCTCGCCGCATCCGCCGTCCGCGTCGGGCTCGCGCAGCGTGTAGTAGAGCTCCGCCCGCAGGGTCTCGCCCGTCGGGCCGCCGTCGCCCTTGCGGCGACCCAGCGGGGCCACGTTGGCGTTGAACCAGGACGGCGGCAGGTCCAGCCGCGCCAAGCACTGCGCCAGGTTGCCTTTCATGCGGCACGACGTCTTCATCTCCCGCACGTCCCGGAAGGCGTGGAGACGGACGCACGGCAGCTTGTCCTGCGCTTTGAAGTCGTCCCAATCGCGGCCGGCGATGTAGAAGAACACCTGCACGGCGGCGTTGTTGGAGAACACCCGCGGCTGCACGATGAAGGCGCGCACTTTCCAGTTGACCGTCAGCTGGCCGGAGATGTCCAGCGGGCTGGCCGGCTGGAGCAGCTCCTTGGACAGCGTCTGGTCACGGACGAAAGGTCCCAAGCTAATGTTGACCGCCGGCAGCTCCTTTGTCTGGAAAACCACAAAACTCTCCGAGCGCTGCAACGGGTGGCCGGGGGCCGGGCTCGCTCCCGACGCCTGAGCCGCCTTGCGCAAGAAGAAGGCCAGCTGCACGTTGGACATCTTGAAGCTGGCCGGCAGGTAGATGGCGGGCGGCGAGGGACGGGCCGTCACCGGCGAGGAACTGAGGAGGGCATCGGAACCGGTGGGCGAGACTTTGCCGGCGAGGGCTGCCAAGAAAGAAAGGACGGGAGTTTAATGTTGAGCCGAAAGTCAAATAAATCCGGTTTAAAGGTTTTTTTTGAAATGTAAAATAATCTGGATGAAACCACGTTGAAGAACAAAGCGAGTAGGTCACAATGCGGGTCAACATCAAGGGCAAGCATCCCATTAGCTTAGAATGCCAAGTAAGCAGCCAAACCAGCTCACGCCACCGACGACCACGACCGACAGTGTCCGGCTAGTCAACCCGCCTCAAATCTGACTGACAAACGCAACCTGCTGCATCCCGTATTCCGCGTCTGAATTGGAAAAGTAGATCCCTTTAATTCCATCCTGCTTCCTCCGCCAAGCCGAAACGAGTCCGGCTTGACGACTTTCATCAGCGGGAGTCAGCGAATTGAATACGGCTCTCGTTTAAAGCAAAAACGACAACCGGCAGTGAGGATGGCTTCAATTACTTGTTACACGGAGGGACAAATGGAGCCACTTTCAAGTTTTAAATAACTGTAATATTAAAAGTGTGAAGAAAAAAAAAAACCTCACTAGGATGGTTATATTTGGTGTCAATTCACCTGTTTTTGATGACAACACACTCAGCGGAAAACACCGAGGTGTGGAACCTTTTTTTTTTTTTGCTGGAGATAAACATCACAGGATTTTTTTTTCACATTGAGCCATTCAAATCTTCCCCTGTTACGTGTTGGTTAGCAACACAGAAGCCAAAGAAGCAAAAATGCAGCAACGCCGACACGAGCCAATAATAACAGCCAAATTAGCATTAGCCACTTAGCATCGAGGTGTCAACATACTCATCAACAGGATCCAGAGCTGAGCGCAGAAACGCGACTTGCTGTCCCCGTACTCCAGGTCATGGATGAAAAGTCCCATATTCCAAGTTTTACTTTGAAAAGCACATCCCCCCTTTCATTCCCCAAGTCGTCCCAAGAGGTGTAACTTGACAACTTTCTTTGTTGTTGAGCAGTTCGTACGTAGCCGGCACCCGCTCTTGCGCTTTCTTAGCTGCCGTTGCTAACAAAATCCAGTCGTCTTCTTCTTCTTCTTCTTCTTCGTCGTCGTCTTCTTCAACCCGCAGCTTTCAATTTCCGCTTTCGGCAGGCGTGTGTGCTCGTGCGCGCTGGCTTCTGGCTCCCACGCCAATCTGATGAGGCTCGGCGGCAGACGCCCGAGTGTAGCGTCCCCCCCCTCCCTGCCCCCCTCCCCCTGCTGCTCTGGTGGGCCGTGCCGCAGACAAAGCGTCGGGACGCCGCCCCATCCCAGCCACACCTCGTCTCTTGTTTGCCGGCCACACACACACGCACGCTTGGGGGGGGGGGGGGGCGCTTGCGTGTGTGTGTCTGCGTGAGCCATGGGGATGTTCCACCAGCCTCCGGGCAGGAGTAGTAGAAGAAGAAAGGATTAGGTTGCCATTCTTGATGAATTAGCCAGGCTTCTCCTCCTCCAACCCGTGAGAATTCTATAAGAATAGAGGCACGTCACCCCCCTGAACTGGGGGTGGGCACCCCCACGTGCTTGGAATTCCCAAGAAAGAGACGAAGAATTCCATGCCGGCGACAAAAGAGGAGGAAGAAACAACATCCTGCTCCATGCAATTGAGCAACGGGGTGAGGAAGGGTGACAAGTGATGCTACTTAGCAGACGGGCGCTTTCCTCGCAGCTGTCCTCAAACACGCACAGGTTGGCAAGGAAATGCGACAGATTCCAGTCCCATGAGAAAAAAATGAAAATAAAAAGGCACTTGCATCAAAACCCCAAGCTCATCCAAATGTGCTTTGACTGTGATTGCTTTGGACACCGAGAATGCAAAAAAGGGCCAAAAGTGCTTAGAATTGAAAGGCAGGGGGCGCTAAAGTCTCAAGATGGGTCAAGGGCTGACTGATATCGATTGGGTTTTTTGTTACATGCCGTTCGCCATTCCTTTTATGAACCGTGTCATCTTGCCGGTTACGACGCGCGTGTTTTACGACGACACTTGCTCCGCTTAGAGCGGACATAAATGTGATCTGTTCAAGCCTGAGCTGCCTGGACTTTTACGGCTTCCCCGTTTCGCTCCCTCACAAGCGACGTGAGGAACCGAGATTCAATGCCGGATCTTCATCTTCAACTCAAAATCGGTGCTGATCTCAAATACAAAGTGATGACTAATATTACGAGTCACTTAGCGTCACAAAACTCTTTCTTGCATTCGGGACTGTGCCCTAGTGGCCATGCTATGCATAATATTGTGATGAAGACACAACATTAATACAAGAAGTACCACAAATGAAAAAAAAAATGGAGGGAAGCAATTCAGACAACAGAGTGGAGGTGCCTGTGTGTGTCTTTAAAGGATAAAGGATATCTTAAAGCCCCGGCCCCCCCCCACAGGAAAAACTGGTCCAAAACCGCCACTTGAGCAAGGCATTTGAAGGAAAAGCATCCGTTCACACAAGCGAGCAAAACGCCTCAAAGCCTATTTTAATTCTGCCGACGACTCCGTGTTTGTCTCCCTTCTCGGTCTCGCCGGCGTGTGTGCATGCGAAATACTGCGACGAGCCCATTAGGAAGCAGGCTGCGTCAAGATGTGTTTGCGCGCCAGTTCGCTGGGCCAGAACAACACACAGTTGGGCTGTTTGCATTGTCACTGATGGGCCACAGTCGCGCAGCGGTTAGCTCAACAGGCCGCGGGAGCGCCGGCGCTTTGCAAACAAAGTCATTAGCATCGGCACTCCAGGCTCGGCGCCATCGAAATGCGCCTTCTGAATAGAAGTTCCCGTCCCCGACGTGAAGAACGCACGACTCGAAATGAGCTGATGAGAATCAAAGCGGGCTATCTCCACATTGAGTTACTTTTCAGGCGTTTTAAATCCCCATTTTCAAGGTTTGAAAACCCCCCTTTCGCTTCTTGCTAGCACCGTGTTAGCTGGCCGCATATTCCCATTACTAGCGCGGAGTTAGCGAGCCAAATGTTGTCATAACTACTTCCGGGCTTCACCTCGACTGTAGCGCGTACGTAGCTTTTCACACATCTTTAACGGTCAATTCACGACTCAATTCGACTTACAGCCCAAGTTATGTCTAACCTTTAGTGAACCGCAGCTCGCTAACGTTCCCTCAACGGTTGGCTAGCTACAACTTCCAACATGTCATTGAAATTGACATGGAACACCAAGAAACCCATAAGATCTCTCGCCCTCTCTCTTAAAACACCCAAAAGGTTGATTTAGGGAGCGAGCCAACGCCACGCACCGCTCAACTGAAACGTTATCTTCGTGTCGCCGCCGCCGCGGCGGCCGCGCCCCGGGCGGACGTTAAGTTGGAGTCAATTTACGAGGCGGTGCGACATCTTTGGAGACAGCTAGCGTCATTATTCCTGACTCCATGGTAGCTGGTCGCTGTCGCCCTTGTGGGAGTAAATCAGGAGTGGGAACCAGACAACCCCCCCCCCCCCAAAAAAAACACTCTCGTTTTGTTTGAACTTCCATGTTTTTCTTGGCGAAAATAAGTCAAGCAGCAGACCGTGCTCTGTCTTTGGACTAGCGATGAAAACATAACCCGATTCCCCCCGCCCCCCCCCACCCCCCTTCCACTTGATGTCTCATTAGACCTCGAGCCAGGCGGGATCGAATTCACTTCCTGTTGCGCTCCCGTGATGTCGGGGGGTTGGGGGGGGCGGGTTCGCCGTGCGAAGGGGCCCTCGCAATCATCTCACCAAGTCGTTTGAAAGCCGTTGCTAAACATCAGGTCGGGCGCTAACGCATTTTTAATAGCTCGTCCCAAACGTGTTGCCTTGTTAAAGCGCGCGCCTAATAACCGATTAATTGATTGTAAAGAATTGAGAGGAAATTGGTCGCGGATTAATTTGGTCTGGACGCCGCTGAGGCGAAATGAGCGCACGGTTATAAAAAAAAAAAAAAAAAAAAAAAGATGGCTGAGCGATAGCACCCTCAGCTAATGGTGACGCATTCTTAACTCTAAAACGTATTTAGTAGTGTGCGCGCGCGTGAATGCACGTACATTACGAGATCGCTTCTAGTTTTACATTTGAGATCATCTCTGCCATCTTTATTCTCTTTCGTGACACTTTGGCGTTGATCTAACGTGACAAAAACGTTGCTCAATCACCTTTTGCATATTGATGAAAAATATTGGGCAGAAATATTCATCATCGAAAAGTCTCAAGAGCCCAGAACTGCAGTTGAACGGCAAGTCGGCCATTTTGGTTTGAAGCGGACATTTCGGGGCTCGTGAAAATGCCCAATCAAACATCAACTGACGTCCTTATCAATAGGCCAATTTTTTTTTGGGGGGGGGGGCTTGATGGTCGCCGAGCGCAGCCTCCACCGAAAAGTTTTCCGATGTTTTCGTGTCTATTACCTGAGTAGCTTAAATAATGGATGGGTCCCCTACCCCCCCCCATCCATACAGCCTTCGCCGGACCAGATAAGGCGACTGTCAATATAAATTATGGATGATTTTATGGCGCAACATAAAAAGACGAATGATGAAAAGTTGCCTCTCCCTCGATTCGTGCCACACTGGTTACATCTTTTATTTTGTTTTTGTTTTTTCAAATAAAGCTCACGAATTTTAAAAAAACGAAACTTTTCTAACAGTCATTACGGAATTTGACTAATATGAAATCTCATCAAAACTCGCAAGCCTGCCCTAAAATGAAATACAACGAGTTGAAGAAAGGTCAAAGGTCGGATGGCGTCAGCTTATGACACGTGCTGCTGCTTTTATTTTACACTCAATAAATACTCCTCCATACGAGCAAACTGATCGGAAATTGAATAAAACAAAAACAAAAAACGGAATTGAAGCATTTTCCAGAAAATAAAAAGGAATTCAAACTGCGACTATACAAAACATTTTTACACTCGGCAAATACGGCGATGAAAACGACACGTAGCTCTTTATCCTTTTTTTGCAGAGGATAAAGAATATATGAGTTTACTGCGGGAAGCGCGGCGCCGAGGCGCCTCCACAAAGGCCGCTCGGTGGAGTAAATAAACAGACACGACGTCGGGCCGGCGTCTTCCCGCTTCCCCCGCGATTGCCTTTTCACTCCTGGCGCTTCGCAATCCAAAGCGGCTTCCGCGGCACCTCTCCGCCGTCATACGTGACGAGCGGCTTCCTCCGTTACCGAAGGGATGATTTGATGCAAATCCCCAAATCACCCGCGGACCCCCCCCCCCCCCTCGCGCGCGTGTCTGAAACGTGTCATTTGAGGAGGGGATGAAACAAATCGAATCAATAAGGGAAACCTCGGCGGGGAAACATTAGTAAGCGCCTGGAGAGAAAGGCCCCCGTTTCCACAATCATCCGGCGGTGACCTTTTTCCGCTGATGAGATGTTTATGCACTTCTCCTTGCTCAAGATCAAATGTCGGCCCCTCTTCATCGCATCCTCTCCGCGCTGGCACTCGGGCTTCGGTTTGGTGAGACTGGCGCCAAATCGCACTCTCGAGACTCACGCGACAAGCATTTGAATACGTTTTCGCACGTCAATTATCGGGGGAAATTAACCCAACGGTGAACGGAGACGCTTACTTCTCATATGAGCTTTTGCGATTTTACAAATCTTGAAACGTGCCTTTTTAAATTGTATTCAACAACAAACTAGAGGCAAAAAAAAAAAAAAAAACCGGGATCGACAACTTATGGAAGCTATCGGGCAAAAATGTAAATCATTAAAATGCTGAATATTTCTGCCCGATTTGGTGTCGACGGGTCCAAATAAAAGATGAAAACTTGCTCGAAACTTTTACAAAAAGGCGACAATTCCGTTTGTTCCCCTTTGTGGCAGAGGCCATTGCGATACACCACAACGTCTCCGACTCGATGGGAAAATCCTTCCATCGATTCACCAGTGACGTTTGCTGGGCGAGATCGAGTCCCCCCCCCCCACCCCCGCCAAAGACAGACGGCAACCGTTGCTCAGGAAGCAGCAGTGCTTTTTGTTGTTGTTTTTTTTGTAGAGGATAAAGAATATATGACTTTACTGTTTTTATTCATTTACATATATACGGGTTGGTTTTAGTCGTTCTGTGAAGGCATCTTGAACGGCAATAAATTGGAGTCTGAATCTGACACGCCGCCGGGCGTGGTTATCGCCCAGCTACATTTTTATGCTCCGATATCAGCAACATCGACGCTGGCTTTGCGAATGGCATTTTTTGAAAGGCGTGTTAAAGGGTTGCGCTTTCGTAAGGCCCGCTGATGTGGTTGTTTGCGATACCCAATGAGTCATTCGCTTTGCTCTATATTTAGTTTGACAGAAAAGGGGGAAGCGATAACAACCTGAGGCGCTTTGTTTCTTTTTGAAATTATTGTTCACTCCGTGTTGCTTGTCACTCACGTTTTTTTTGCTTTGCAACTCGCCCTGAAAACAAACAAACGGGGGGTACAAATAAATGAATATTCTGGTCACGTAGGAGTCAAGGTTTGGGAAAAAAAATAAGAGAGAGACTGTAAAAAGGAAGAAAAATCACAAGTGGTGTTTCCTTAGGTTAAGTGACAAAAGAAGTAAGACAAACTTTTAGTCAATTATGTACAATAGGTTTTGATAACTTGGCAGAATAAAGAATAATGTTTCTTGCGTCCTAATCAGTTTCCTGCTTTTATTATCTTGCTCATTTCGAGACGAGATAAAATCGTAATCATCATTTTGGGAAGAACTCATCCTCTGTCATACGCTGAAGAAAACCAAAACAAACAACAACAAAAAACGCTGCGACGCCATCTTGGCGACAGGAGGGAACCAGCTGATTTCGTCAGTGCTATGCCGCCATCTTGTGGCATTGACAGGCAATTACAAACACTTTGAGGTGGGCGTCCAATTTCTTCGAGCTTTCCGAGATCCGAGAAAGAAACTTTGTCACTCGAACAAACAACAAAATGCTCATCTGGCGACGTGAGCAGGCGACTTGCATTCAACCGACTCCAACTTTTACGCGATTTTGGCTCCCAAACTGCTGGTGACCAGGTCAAAAAAAAAAAAAGGCGACGCCCGTCATGGTGTTTTGTTCAACGGCGAACCGAAAATGGCAAACATCTGTCTCGCGGCCGCTTTTCTGGCGCCGCGGCGTAATCACGGTGAGTCGAATTAATCTTGCATGAAGCTGATTTGTAGGTTAGAGGAGACGCACGACTCTAATTGAGCCCCTACGGGGAAGAACACGTCTTTGGCCCAGGATACAACAATAGACACTATTTTTTTTCTTTCTTTCTTTTTTTTTTTTTAATTAACGAACTGCAGGCGTTAAATATGTACGGTCAAGAAAAAATAAAAACACAATCTGGAGGCGTATCCATTTCGGCGACAGGGCCCCCATTGGAGCCCCCGTTGGCGTGCGCTCTTGACAACTCTTAATAGGAGGGCATGCGCAGCGCGCCGAACTCGATTTGAGTTATATCGGCCATAAATGGCTGTCGATGCATATTCATAAGCGCAAAATGTTCCCGTCTTCCCGTGACCGTCACCGAGTTCAGAGTTAATTAAAGCCGCAAGCGCTGATGAATGGGCCCTCGCAAAAAAAAAAAAAAAAAAGTTCCCCAAAACTTCAACTTGTACGAGTGCTGGAAAGCGTCCCAATTGCGGGCGTGGCACATCCACGATGGCTCTTTGGGTGGGACAGCACTTTTGTGTGTCCAGGGAGTCATTCCTCTACATCTGCGATCGTCATGACCCCCCCCCTCCCCCCTCCCCCCCTATGTAGTTGCTGCCAGAGTCTGTCCCGCCAATTCATTGGGGCCCGTCTAAGCACCAGTTTCAAGCACCAGAGCAAGAGCCAATTTCAGCGATGGAAAAAAAAAAAAAAAAGAAAGAACTGGCGCTAACCTGGGCGCTAAGTCTGGTGGAGAAAGGGCCATGAGAGTGAGTGCTGCTGGGCTTTCACAACATTACCCCCCCCCAAAAAAAAAACATGTAATAAACTTGATTAGAGGAACAGTAAAGCTCGTTGCGGCCTTTTGCGATGTGCATCTTTCATTTCCAAGCTTGGTCGCCGGGTGGCCTGATTGGTCAGCAGCCCAGTGTTGGGAATTCTGCGGGTGCATTCCTATTCGTTTTAACGTTTAATTGCAAATACAAATGCTTGATTATTATTATTATAATTTATGGGCGATCAGCTTTTTTATTTTCTTTTTTACCCCCCCCCCCCCCCACACCCCAAGGCGAAATGGAAATGAGACCTCCTCGTGGCTTCTAGCAATACAACGGCTCAAATTTAAAAAGGGTTTTCAACATCGATGAGCGATCCATCTTCCCGATCAGCTCTGTGAGAATGGCCGGTGAAGCAGCATGCGGCTCATTGCCCTCGGTTACGTTTGAACGCTGTAAATGTTGGAACGTTTGGGATCACAACCTTTTTGTTCCAACTGCGTTTGTAATCACCATGTTGAGAGTCCCCCCCCCCCCCATTGGATGTTTGATACGAGGGCCGAAGTAAGTCGAAACAATGCAATTGTTTTGCTTGACAGTCTGTTAAAAAAAAAAAGAAAACGCCTGTCCGAAGCAACGAGTGGAAGAGATGCTAGCCGAATAAGCAACTTTGGCTTGCTTATTCGCGCCCCCCCCGTCGCGTTGTCGACTTTCTTTTGTGTATTCTCCAGCTGCTCCTCACAGCGGCGGCTTTCTCCGCTGAGAGAAGTCGAGCTTTGTCTCAACATCGCCTTTCGTTTCGTTGCCACCCGCATACACACGCGCGCCGTTGGTGCTGGTTTTGTTCTCATGGTGATAGGTTACATAACCCGCTACCGAATCACCATAACAACGACTGGGGGGGGGGGGGGGGGACTGGGAAAAGTGGGGCGGGGGGGGGCTGCTCCCCTTCACTTTAGGAGGATCTTGAGACAATGCACCAGCAGCAGATTATGGAAATGTTGCGGTTGGAGGGAAAGGAATCAACAAGAGGGTTTCATGAAATTCCAGGAAAGGGGGGAGGGGGCGTGGGGGGGAGAAAAGTGCAAGCGTTTCCACGGGAACCTCATAAATCCTTTTGCGCAAGTGATTTCCATGAAAGACGAGCGCCGTAAAACATCAGCCGACACCGTGTTAAAAGTCGGCAAATGCCTCGACTGCTATTAAAAGAGCGATTCAGTCGGCAGAATTTGTGAGTTAGCACGTCGTTGTCAAGTTCATGTCAGGACCCAAGTGCCAATTTCCTCTTTTTTTTTTTGTTAGCCCGAGGCAAACATTACGAGACTAGCATCCGGCCCGATCGCTACCCGTGACGCTCAATGAAGCTAGGTGCTTGCCCGACTGACTTAATATCTAGCTAGCTAACTAGCAACCAAACTGACTAGCTAGCAAGCGATCATACTAAGTCGTTAGCGAGCAAACTCACGAGAAGAATCTATTCGAAATGAAGTCATTTTGTACTGACGAGGGTCACAAGTGAGTTCCATTTCTTCTTCTTCTATAGTGACATAACCACAAAAAAAAAACCAGAAGAAAAAGCGAAACAAATTTGTGTAGTGAAAAAGTCTTTGTTAGCGTAACTTTCTTGCTACAAGTCGACTGTGATGATGGTGTGTGTTGCGATCACACAAAGGCAGGCCGCCACTTTTTTTCTTTTTTTTTAGGTGGGTTGATGCACTGTGAAATCAGAAAACGAAACGCGCAGAGTACAGCGTCTCCCACATACACACACACACACACACGCACACACACACAAAATGTGCTGTTGCAGTCACGTGACCTCCGCTGCACTTTGTCGTCCCCGTGGAGCTTCCATTGTTACTTGTAATGGTCCGTATGAAAGGAAACAATCCAAAGTCAACGATCTCGCTTTGAAAGGAAAAACAAGGCCCTGATTAAATATTCACAGACGAAAAAAAAAAATGCAGGGGGCTTATGTTTTATTGATTGAAAGAACAATAGTCTTATATAGTCGGCGCGGAAGCGTGCGCGAGGCGGCGTAAGAGCTCGAACGCCGGCTTGTCTGGGGAGACGCGCCGGCTCGAGGTTTGAAAAACGATGGGCGGGTTCCGGTGGCGGCCGGCTTGTTTCTTTGTCGTGGAACCTCCGCAACGTGGGATGCTCAAAGTGCTAGCGGGGGGGGGGGGGGGGGGGTATATAAGGAGACCGCCTCGAAAAAACAGACTGACTTCCAGACAAATTGATGAATTAAGTATCACGGACAAACGACTTCATCCATCCGATGAAGTCGGTGAGCAACGAACTACAGCAAACGATGAAACAACGGCAAACTGACAAAGTCGCTACAGCTGACGAACTAAACGAACCAACATCCAGTCAATAAGTTCCAGATGCCAACTCGCTGCCGCGCTTTGAGCTCATTCCCCCCCCCCTCCCCCGACAACTCCCTTTGAGTTTCGCCCCCCGCTGAGACGCAAACGTCGGCGACAACTTCCACGAGTCAGACGAGCGCGCGTCAAAAGAACGCAGCTTCACTTGGACGCGATGCAAGTGTGGCGCTGAATAAACAGCGCGCGTTTGGGGAGGAGGGATGGGAAGAGGGCGATTACTCAATCGCAACAAGTCGCTCCCTGTCAACCTTCCAAAAAAATAAAATCAATAACAACGACAACAAAATGTCGGGAAAAGGGAGATTAGACGCAATGACGCTAACAAAGCGAGAGGCGCGTCGAGCGTCCAGACGCCGCGGAAACACTACAAAGACGCATTCCTGCGCCGCTTCTTTGAAGGCAACCCCGCTTTTACATCCATCCGGCAAATATAGCCGTCTTGCCGCCATCTAAATATGTGAGCTAGCGGCGGGGGGGGCAAGTCATTATCGTATCAGTCGGGAGCTTCTTATTCGTGGTGTCAAGAAGAATTCATGCTTTTGCCGTCTGTCAAGCAGATACAAAATACCTCTTTATAAAAAAAAAATTAAAAAAGGAACTGACTGCCGGATAATTGACAGATGAACTGGTTGGTTGACTGACTGACAAGGTAAGCTTTAAAGAAATGAACCGAGTGTCGAAGTGGCCGACTTCCTCAAAAAAACGCCCAACTAACGAATGCGAGTTAGCTTACTGGCGGGCTAACTCGCTAACCAACCGCACAAGTGAAGGGCCTCACTAGCTAACTAACTGACAGGCCTGAGGGGCGGGGGGCGGGGGTCGGGGGGGGGGGGTGACATACCAACTAAACGACAGACGGGTGGACGGACAGGTCGAGGAAATGACTGACTGACAGATGGACTGGTTGGCTAGCAAAGTCCAACTGAAAAAGCGTAGCTTAGCCATCACACATGTAGCAAGGTAACAGGAGCCGCGTTAGCAAAAAAAAAGGCGCCGCGGCGTTAGCTCGGCGAACTTCATCGACTTGGTCACGCAAAAGATTAACTTCTGCCGCCTCAGTTGCGGGCGATGGCGGAGAGAAAGAAAAGCCGACGGGAAGACGAGCGAGGCCTCCGGTCAACGTTCATCTATGGCGGGGATAATGCAAAGTAATCGCACTAAAAAGGATGAATGGTGGAAAAGCAGGAAGCTCCGTTTGCTCTGCCCGTAGCGGGGGAAGGGGGAGGGGGGCATTTTCACAGATCGGGTGCCGCAACAGAAGCTTTTTTTTTTTTTTTTTAACTGCCTTCGAGAAGGGAACGAGTCCATTTGTGGAGGTAGAATGACTGGCGGAACAGAGGCGGGGCGGGACGCCACTTTCTCTTTTTTTTCTTTTGGACTCGTAGCTTTTCAAGTGGAGCGATCATCAGAATTGGCTGCTTTCGTCCGAGCCCGCACGTCGTCTCTGCGCCGGCCAAACGGGCACCCGAACGCATCGCTGCCGTAGCAGCCCGCAACAATTCAATCCCGTCACATCGCACGCCGTCCAATAAAGCCCGTCGGGCAAGTGAAGGAAGCGCCGACGGCACCACTCGGACAGCGGGAGGCGCTGGGTTCTCCGCGAGAGCCCACTGAAGTTCTGTCAGCCGCCCCACCCCTCCCTCTTTTTTTTCCTGGAGTAGATCTCATTGATGAGCTCCCAGGAGTGCGAATCGAGAAGGCAAACTGGGATGGGTGCATTAATAATTCATACAAAGGGTACACAAGCGGAGACGGTTGTCGGCGCATCGGGCACATTTGCCAGAACACGAACTCCTAAACCCGATCGCGAACCTCGGCAGACGCCCGCACGAAGCTCTCAACCTGACAAACACCAAGCCGACGAATCCCACCTTGACCAAATGTAAGCTCGACGTAAAAGCGTTAGCGCTTGCGGTTAAAAGGGAATATTCCGGGGTGAGGGATCCGCTGACAACATCGGAGCCGGGGCTTAGATCTGAGCGTGCGCCGATACCGGGCGCCGATACCGAGCGCCGATACCGTGCGCCGATACCGGGTACCAAAATATTCCTTTCAAATCAATCTTGTTTCACGACACACAACCTCCCCCCACTGAACATTTCGACAAAAGATCTTGTTTGACTGAATTTGGCTCCTGGAAGGTACGCATAAGTGCCGCTTGGGAGAAGTGTAGCGCGCACGTGCGGAAAGACGCAAAGAAGACGGCCGCGACAAAGTTGCAGTAGAACGTCGTTTTTCAAAGAGTACAAAGAATAAGCGGTGTGCCGGTGGTGAGCATTCGCACGTCATCTTTCGTTCCTATTTCGAAGTACGACCGCACAAGCTCGTTCTGCGCGTTGGGCGGCACGACGCGTCGTCTGCCAAGCGCAAGGCCGCTCGGAACTCATCTGGATGCGCCGCCACACCGCCGCTGCGTTTTAAACGGCGGAACGGGACATGACGAAGGTGCTCGTATTAATGTCAACATGAATCAGGAAGCGTTTGAATCGAACGGCCTTTAAACGCAGACATTTTGTCATTTTAATCAGCCGTCTTTGGCGCAGACGCCCGGGACGAGAAAAACACGTTTATCACTGGAGAGGGAAAAAAAAAAAACTATTGGCATTTGAAATGAGGGTTAAAAGTTTGCTTTTTCTTTGGCTTTTGAATGGCAAAGTCATTTTCACCAAATTTGGGGGCTCGCTTTGATTTTTCGTTGGCTTTTGGAGTTTTTTTTTGGGGGGGGGGGTTTGGACACAAAACTTTTGGATGTGAAGCGCTGATCGCGCATCCACAGGCCTCCTCGGAGACTCGTTTTCATCTTGAAACGATGTCATTTCGGTAAACTACAATTACAGCAATGGAATGTCTGGTATCGATAATTGAGGGGAAAAAAAGCAAGAAAAAAGCAAGAAAAAAAGCGAGTCCCATCAGACCAAACGGAGGCACGACCGTGTTTGCTTTTCACACTTAAAAGGATTTTGGATATTCACACTCGGCATCGGAACCTCCCGCCGGCGTTCAATTTGGGATTCGGCCGAGCGAGCGAACGAGAGAGAGAGAGAGCGACACGACTTTGGGAAAAAGCTCGACGCCGAGGCAGGCAAAGGTTACGCGCTGTCACGTTGTCTGCTGCTTATTTTGATTCAGCCCATCTTCAAATCCTGTGGACAAAAAAAAAACACGTTGGAAATGATTCGCGGGAAGTCTCCGATGGAATGCTTTTCATGGGAGAGCGAGGAAAAACAAACTTACAAAGTCCGACGGCGAAAAGATGAACTCTCGGATTTTTCGGTGTTTGGTTTTTTTTGGGGGGGCTTTTGCGACACTTTATCGGCAGAAAAGTTCCGACTCGATCTGCCCCGATGCGGAAAAGATTTACTGCGGGTGGGTGTTTTTTGCTTTTTTTTTTTTTGAGCACCAAATGTTTTTTCATTGGCTTTTTTTTGTGGGTTCATTTGCATCCTCACCATTCTTTGCGGACTTTGATCACCACCCAATTTTTTTTTCTTTTTTGATCCTAATTAAGGATTAAGTCTTGAGCGTGCGTTGGTTTGAAATGGAAAACAACCTGGAGATGAGCTAGCGATGCGGGAACACGTTGTGTGGAAACGCCCACTTTGACACCCATGACCAAATTTTGTGGTGAGAGGCTCTTTTGGGCGGGGGGGACGACAGATCATGTAAATTATCCCCCCCCCCCCCAAAACAAACGATCAAAATCTAAATTTCACTCGAGAAGCGGCAACGACCGCGAGGTAAATGACGTCGGCGTCCCTCAGGGCGGGACCGAAACATGTCAGTGAACACCCAAAAGTGAATTGGGACATCCCGACGTTGTCGCTAACTTGAGTCAAATCGACAAACAAAAAAGATTTGCTCGCTCCCCGCGTCAATAAGCGACTAATATGTGGATGCCTGCTTTGTTGTCAGGACGCCCCCCCCCCCCACCCCCCGCCTGACAGTGACTGACACGACTGAGAGCGGCGTCGCTTTAAAAGCAGACCAACAGTCGGCAAAACTCGAGCGGGGATTTTGTTGATAGACGCGGTTGAAATTCCAAGATGGCCTTTTTTTTTTTTCTTTGAGCTGTCATGCACAAAAAAAAAATTTGTGAAGATCCTCGGCAACAACGCTGCCGAGTGGCCGCCTTTGGGTCAAAAGCCATCGTGACAGAGAACATTGAACCAAAACGGACGAGGCCAAGGAAAAATAAAATGAAAAAGGCGTCACCACCAAAAACAGGCACGCAACATGATGGAGCAGCCGGAGCATCATTTTGTTTTTTAAATAACAAAATCAAAAAATTTTACACAGGACACAGCAACAATATGTAACTATGTACAAGGGTGACCCCCCCGCCCCCCAGCTCCCCCCGCCCCCTCCTACGCGCTGTCAGGATGCGTGTCAGGCAGAAAAAGGAGGCCCGCGCGTCCCTCGGCTGACAGACACGTTGGCAGGCCGTCACCGCCGCGGCATGGGGTTGGGGAGGGGGGGGGGGGGGGTCAGCCTGGGCGTCGCTGGCAAAACGCCGAGGCGCAGGGGCGGAATTACAGTTTTTGCCCGTAGGCCGCAAGGACGCGCGTTTTTGATTTGCAGTCAACATCAACCTGCGGCCGCCATTGAAATGCGAGCCACGGCCAGCCGACTCAAAGCACGCCGCCGCTAATCAGGAGCGCCGTAACCGCGGGGCTGCGCCCCCCCCCCCCCCAACCCCCCGCCGCCGCCAACAATCCGCCTCCGCTTGTAACCATGATGTGATATTGATGTGTTTATTTACCGGCCACACTCGGGGTTATGCCGCTTCATCATCATCTTGTTTTTCTAACCTCCTACCTCGTCACCCCCCCACACCCTCCCCGACCCCCCCTCCCCCCTTCCTGCGCCCGCCTTCCCTCCTCATTGCGCGCCTCATCAGTCATGCGCTTGTTGCGACCGCCGCTCATCCCTCCTGTCGCCTTGACTCCTCTCCATTCAGATCACTCGCCTTGCTTTTGGCAGCATGCCCCCCCCCCCTGCGCCTCCACACACCCCCGCCCCTCCTGCGGATGGGCTCGCTCGTCCCCACCCTGGCGCCCCCAGGACGTGATGGAACCGTAGCGGTAAGGCGTGCATGTGATGCGCATTCGTCGGCCTTGTCAAGACGCTGATGCACGACGCTTCGACGGCCAAATGCATCACGCTCGGTGCGACGCGCCATTAAACAGGATGGGGGGGGGGCGATGGGGGGTTGGGGGGGGGGGGCTCCGTCAAAATGTCCCACAGACTATTAATACATTTGGAAAGCATCTGTTAGATCGTCTTTTGACATAGGTAGTGATGTGGGTATTCTTGTCCCGGGTCAAAATGACCCAAAGCAACGTGTGCATGGAAATTAAAATTTATTTCCGGGTTTAAGCGCATCACCTTGGTAAAATCGGTCGGATGAGACCCGTGGTCATCCAAAAATTGGATTCAATTAAAACCCTCCTGCTACAATGCGGCTCACGTTGACCCGGGAGAAGAAAAATGTTGAAGATGGCTCACTCTGCTCTAA
This sequence comes from Hippocampus zosterae, assembly GCF_025434085.1. Classification (NCBI taxonomy): domain Eukaryota; kingdom Metazoa; phylum Chordata; class Actinopteri; order Syngnathiformes; family Syngnathidae; genus Hippocampus; species Hippocampus zosterae. Next base: position 16,892,101 of record NC_067466.1, read on the forward strand.
AAAAAAAAATAAAAATCATTTGATCAAATATATATTTGAAAAGGAAAAGAAGTATTAAAAAAAAACAACAAACAAAAAAAAAAGCTAAGCAAGGAAGCAACAAAGTTCATGGGTCAATGTGACCCGCTCGAGATTTAACCATCAAACTTCAGCAAGAAATGCAAAGATATGGCATTCTTTTTAAAAAGTTAAAAATGAGGACACTTGATGAAGCTTCATGATCCTAAAAATGTTTCACAATGATTTTTAGAACGGTTCAATCAAAGTGGCTCCTTTTTGTGCTTAGTCGAACCATCTTTCTGTTTCTTGCTTAGCAACCATGTTCAAGGGTCAATGTGACCCGCTCGTGGATTAATCATCAAACGGTAGTGAGACATGCAAATATTTTCTAATTCTGGGGGGGGGGGGGGGGGGCAAGGACAACAGAATCGGGTGAATCGTAATTAAAAGAATGCTTCCTTTTTTTTTTTCCCTCCTCAATTTTCAAATGGGTTCTTTTGACCCGCAACGTGACAGGATCCAGGAAGCGGTTCACATCATCAGAAACAAAAAGTGGCGTCGACTGTGCTGGAATTAACTTTTCAAATGCGTCCTTTTGGTCTGCAAAGTCGACAGAAAGAATTGAAAAAGAAAGATTTTTCAATGGGTCAATATGACCCACCACTCATAACAATGCCGATGAGATGTAATAATTATAATACTAAAAGTCAGAAATATTTTTAAAATGAATACAGTAAATTAGAAGCATTTTCAAACGGGTGATTTTGACCCGCATGCATGACAACAACAACAACATAAGTTGCAAGTACAGTTAATCGTATAATCTTTTTTTAAAAATACATTGAAAAAAAACCGGACTACACACTCGAGGCACGAGGATTACGCCACTTGAACCCACTCGGCCGTATGATCGCGTGAAATGTCAGAAAATGTCAAAGAGCCGCCGTTGCGTTGATCCTCCCACAAAGAGATAAATACCCAAGCCTGCAGCAGCGCACGCTCCGAACGCAACCGGGCTCCCGCTATCGCTTTGTTGCGCTATTGTACGCCGTAGCCTTTGTCGCCGGGAATGGAATGTACCGGGGAAAAAAAAAATAAAGAAATAAAAAGCCACGGGAGGATCACCCCGTATCGCCTGCGACAGACAAAGACGATTGGCGCCGCCTCCGTGGAACGAAGACGAGATGCTGTCGAGGAAACAAAAAAAATCACACGCAGGCCCTGTGCCCCAAATTAGTCGAAAAAACAAACACCCGGATAAAATAAAGGCGCACCATTCAAGGTCTTTAGAGGAGCACCAATAAAATCACTCAATCCGTTTTGGCATTTCTGTCTGGACAAAAAAAAAAAAAAAAGATCGGATAGGGAGAATTGTAAAAAAATAAAATAATTTTTTTAAATGATCTTGCACTCGACAATTTGTAAAAGAAACAAACAAATACTCCTAAAAATTGAAGAAAAAAAAAAAAAATAAGTGTCCTCCGTTCTTGGCCGTTCCACAATTTTGCTTCCGGAAGGACTTAGTTTAGCCGCGTGGGTATCTTGCCGTTTTGCCCCCGCTGCCTTTTCAACGTCCGTTCACGGTCTCCTTATGTTGGATCGGATGACGAGAGTGGAGCTCTAACCCGTTTAGGCGCCGGCCGGCGCCGCGAGACCGCCGTCATTTTATTACGGCTCGACCGACTCGGCGAGGGGCCGCTCGCTCTGATTTGTTAGCATTCTGCACGTGTTACGCGATAGGGGCCATGCTAGCAAATGGAGCATCCGCACGCGCCGTTAGCTTAAGTGCACTTGAAAGAAGTCAATAGACGCAATGCCGGGCTTTTTTTTTTCCATTCCCCCCCCCCCCCACCCTCCGCGCTCACATCTTTCATTTTTCTGTCCATATTTTCCCAATAGAAGCCAATTTGGTGCAGTGGAGATCGGGCGGAGAGCTTTTCATTTGATTTCCAAAGCATTTGCGTCACTCCCGCCTCGGACCATTACTGGAGATTTTGAAAAGGCAGCAGCCGGACCGCAACCACAAGCTCTCCCCCCAGCGCCGCCTTTCCGATCACTCCTGCTTGCATTGACCATCTTTCCCACCTCAATTCCGACTACTCGTGCTGCTAGCTTCCCTAAATTTCCCGCCACCACTTCTGCTACCTTCTTGGCTAACACCACCACCACTACTACTAGCATGACTGGTTGTAGTAGCACTGGCCAAGCTAGCCCTACGACAAAAATTAGCGCCACCTTCACATCTAATATTGCTAGTAGAGAAGAATTCGAATGTATCGGAGACACCTTTTCTACCAACAACACTACGATTACCACTTTGCGTACTACGGCCACCGCGAGAGTTGTCCCGATCTGATCGGAAATCTTTGGCTCAGATCAGATTTGGGATTTCTATACTTGGGTTGAATCATTGCTGACATCTTGGAATATGGTTATTTGAATACAAAAATCTTCGCATGTGGATTGAGACTCGAATCGCCACTTCTACTATCCGCTGTACTGGATGACCTGGCATGCTCCCCCCTTGCGGAGTTAGCATCAGAGCACCCCCCACAAACAGCCAAAAAGAAAAAGCGCCCCTCGCTGTTAAAAATGCCATTTCGCCACCTTTGCCTTCCAACAAAAAAGGGTGGAACCTGGCATGCTCCCCCCCTTGCGGAGTTAGCATCAAAGCACCCCACAAAACTGCCATTTTGCCACCTTTGCCTTCCAACAAAAAAAGGTGGAAAAGGGGAAAAGTGACCCGGGGGTGACCATGGATGCGAATTGAATTGGGACAGTGTTGGCTAGTACTTGAATTCTAACACTTAGGTGTGAATCTTTTTGCGAGAATTTTGAGGCAGACTTTCCCCCCCCAAGAAACGACAATCAAACGATTCCCCCTTGGCGGATTTCAACGTCGCGACTGCTTTCAAAGCCCAATTTGTCAGACGTCTTCTCTCCAAAACAGGCTGCGCAGGCCGTTTGCTTAAGCCCGCTAGCTTTGTTTGTCGATTCAGTTTTTGACTTTGTTGTTGGTTTTTTTTTTCCCCCCCCTGCCAAATCTGCCATAATCCCCCCCGGTGCCATCTGCTTCCCATCATTGGTGACGTTCCTAAACAGCTTGATCCGTCCCTCTCGTGGCCACGAGAATATTTCACCGGAGTCCTCCGAGGCCTTTCTCTCCCCATCATCGTCAACGGCGAGCCAACTTTCGATTCATCAAGCGCGTTTGAAGCCCGACAGATTTTCAACGGCAACATTTTGCAGCTTCCACGGAAAATGTTTTTTAAAAAAAAGTTTGAATATATGCGACGGCGACGTTGGTTGCTTCCCGAGCATCCCCGCGGAACGTTTGAGTGACGGACACGGGTCGCTTTCGATGGCTAATCTCGTTAGCGCTGTGACAGTGTTAGCTCCCCGGACACCGCCGGCTTATGACAAAGGTGTTGACTTCACTTAAATTCTTCCGAGTGCTTTCGAGAAAATAACTCGATAAAATAATGTGGCAAGCGGCCACCGAGGAGACTGACAAGTTAAAATTAATAAACGCAATAAACGCAACAAATGTCCAAGAGTGGAGAAAATGCAATTTTTTCATCCCCCCCCAAAAAATGATTCATCTGATTCAAAATTGTGCAATGTTTGGTCCAAAATTTTTTGTGGTAGTAAAAAAATGAATAAATTTGCCGTGCTTTTGGTACACTTCAATTCCAAAGTCCTGTTATTGTGGATTCCAAATCCCAAATTTTGGAGAAACAGATTTTATTCTGAAAATATCACATTACAAACCGCAGATGAATCTCGGCGACATGAAATATCCGAAGATTTCCAAGCAATTTTTTTTGTTTGTTTTTGTTCGCAGATGACTCTTTGATTCTCCATTGGCCCAAATTTGAATTGTAATTTATTTTTTCGTGCAAACGTGCTTGTTGAATTGTACGATCTTCATATTTGAATTGCGACATCTGTGAAATTTTCACGGCATATTCCCTCCTAAAAACGCTGCTTCTTGCAATTTTGCAGGATTTTCAATTGCAAAGTTTGATCAAAATTTTGACGTGGGCGGGCTCACCTCATTTCCGTGAATTTTCATTCCAAAGTGTCAACTTCTTTCGACTTCTTGGAGACTTTTCAGACTTGACTGATAAATTAAAGTTAAAAACAAACAAAAAAAGTTTCGCGATGGAAAAAAAAAAATCTGAAGATGGCGGCGTGTTTGCGCCGGCCTGACATTTAATTTACTTTGTGTTTGCCGCCGTGCTTTGGGGCGAGGTGCTCAAGAGTTGAAGAAAAGGAGCACTGCCGCCCCCCCATCCCCCCCGCCCCCACTTTTTCTGTTTTTTTTAAAAACAAGAACCTGATTTTATTTATTTTTTTGTGAGCCAAGAAGATTAATGGCGTGTTTTTTATTTTATTTTTGTAAAGCTTTGAGCGCGCCACGATTGCCTTGTTCTTCGGCACTAACGGCAGGCCGCCCGCATCTCCCTCCCCCCCCCCCCCCCCCCCCCTCCTCCCCGTCAACTAATGAAGTCGTTTGGTATGAAACCATTAATTTTGACGAGCTAATTAGTAGGCGACAGAAGCGGGGGGGCGGGGGGGAAGAGTGCGGCAGGTGGCTCTATATTTGGCGGTCGCCGCCGCGAGAAAAAGTTTGCAGAAATACTGCCGTGTGTGCCGCTTTAGGAAAAAAAGAAAAACAAAACAAAAAAATAAAAAGAAGAAAGATGTCTCGACAGCTAAAGGTCAGGTTGCAACAACACGGGCGGAATGCCGATTGCGTCCTTGACGCCGTGTTTACAGGATTTCGTCTGTCGGAAAGCCCGCCTTCAAATGACCCCCATCGAGAAAGGCCAACGGCTCTCTGCGGATTTCATACCCATCGAGGCCGTTTTGGTGTCAGAAGAGGGACCCGCACGACACGCCGAGATGTGAGTTGGCTCCTGTGATGATCTTTGACAAAACGGCTCCGATTTCTTTCTTTTTTCCATGACACTGGCACACATTTGCAGTGTTCTGTGACAAATGGCGTCAGAAGTGGATGCTGAGCTGTGAAGCGATGACTAGCAGAGCGGTAGTCAGACTTCTTTTCGCTTCTTCTTATTTTCGCTTCTTTCTCACTTGGAGCTTGGGCTTGAGATTGGAAACTCGGTCGCAGTTTTTGGTTTTTCGTGCGTTTCACCTTAATGGCTTGGATGATGCACCTGACGGCTCGCTGGGGGGTACGCCGCCGCTTATCGAGGGAAATGTGCACTTTTCTGGTGCGGACTGAATGAAAGCAGATTTTTTTTTGTATTCTTGGTTTTAAAGCCCGAGTGTTCTCCCCCCCGCCGCAAAATGTCTGCGAGTTCAATCGTTATCACTGGGATGGCGGGCAGCGCCAACTCCTTTGGGGTCTATATTTGAGGTACGGCGTTGACGAGTGGAAACGCAGTGGAGGCGCTTGAAGTCCGCCTTGGAAGGCGCGACAAGGCTTTCTCGATGTTCTGCTAAGAACAGCAAATTGCTGAAACCTTTATCGCCGCGCGTAAAGAAAAACGGACGTGTTTCGGGAACCTCTGCCCGGGCGTTAACGGCAACGCCGATAATTACGGCCATGTTACAATAAAGCATCAAGCCTCTAATAGCTAATCGCCGGGATGCTAGGTCGCTGGACGGGGGTCGGGGGAGTGGGGTGGGGGGGTAGGGGGGGGGCACATTTGGCAGTTTGCTGTCAGCAGGTGCTGGACTCTGACATGGGGGGGAGGCCTCATTGTCCGGGCTAATCCGCCATTGTGTAGCATTAGCGCTATCCTGCGGAAGAGGCGCGGCGGGGCTAAAAAGCGGCAAGGACAATGCGGCGCTGCTAACGACATTGTCCAATTTCATTACGCTGACGCCTCGACGCTCGGCTGCGTTTCGGGAGCACGTGCGGACGCTGGCCTTTTCGTTTTTTTTTTGCGCCGTGCCTCGATTCCACCGTGTTTTGAGACGGACGGGGGCAGGGAACGGCACACAAACGCAGCGGTGTGAATTATTCATGCGCTCCCCACCACGTAACGCGAAGGCACGCAAATGTAAATCTCAGAAAAAGAAATGAGATGGGGAGGGGGGGGGGGGGGGACGCCATTTCTTGTCACAATGCAAACCCCCGCAAGAGCACGCTGGCCGCGCCGCAATTAGATTGCGATTAATTACCACAACGGGGAAAGTATACGGGGGAATGCCACCCTGCGAGTTGCGCCTTTGATGGCCTAATGAGTATTTGCATTCGCAGCGAAGCCTTCCGCCGTTGGCCGAAAACGCCTCGCAGATGGCGCGGCGGCGGCGGCGGCGCCCGAACTGCCGGCAGGAAAAACGCACAAAAAAAAAACCTCTCCGCTTTCAATCGAACGGAGCAAATTGGCAGATATGTACTTCGCTTGCTCCGTGTGAAAAATCAATGGATGTCGCCAGATGGCGGAGGTCAAAATAAATCAAAGAATGAAGAGGCTGCAGCTGGAAACGTTAGGCGAGCATGCCGCCGCCCCCCCGACGAGCTCGCCGAAAATGATTGGCCCCTCGTCAGGAAGGAGGACCTCTCGTTTGTACTCGGCGCATCAAGTGGAAAGCGCAAAAAAAAAAAACACACTTTACATTCGCGACTGGGAAAAGTGCCGGGGAAAAACTTTTCACTTCGACGCGCGCCAGCTCGTAGCGAGGAGGCGAAAGCCAACTGTACTGCCGTGACACACGTTGTCAGCACGTGCGCCGACGCCTTTGAATTTTGTCGACCGACGAGCCCTGCGATTGTCGGTGACGAGTGATCGACGAAGCCGAGGTTGAAGAAGCGTCACGGGTGCTTTGGTTGAATTATGACTGAATATGGCGGTCTCGGCTACATTTATAAAACTCAGACCCCCCCCCACCCCCCAAGTCCCTTTGTCTCTCCTGGAAAAAGCAAAAAATGACAAATCTCCGCCGTCCCACTAACTGTGCATCGCTAGAAGCGCGTTCACGCATTCGACGACCTTCAGCCCAGCAGTACAGCCGATATGTTCCGACTAAAAACGCCCCCCCCCCAACCCCCCCCACCGCCCGGGTGCCAAGTCACAGCTGGCGAGCCCTCAACAAAACACCGGCAAATAGTCCGGCCACACTCAGGGACAAAGCAGTTAGCACAGGGGCCGCCATGCCCCCCCCCCCCCCCGGACAAGAAAGAAAGGTGAAAGGTTGCGAGCGAGGTAATTCGCGCGGCGTGGGATCCACCAGCCCCCCCCTGCCCCCCCCCAGGTCACACGCTCAGCTCCAGGCTGCCAGATGAAGCGCTCCCCCCTCCGAACACTTTGCTGATGTGTCAGGGAGCTGCAAAGCGGATGACTGAGGTCCTCCGCAGGGAGGGGTACACCCCCCCCCCCCGCACCCCCTCCCATCCTCCCCCCGGACCCCCCATGCGGAATCTGCTCTTCCCTTTTGCTTCCGTGCGTGCAACACAGGAAGGACTTGTGACCCCGCAGTGCTGCATGGGTAGCAGCTTTGTTTTCCAGCAGCGTCAGCCCCCCCGCCGCCACCCCCCCCACCCCCCAAGCGCAAGTCGCAACCGCAGCCTGAAGCTGGATTACAACACGCAGGAGAGTAAATAAATGAAAGGTCTCGTTTTCAATGTTAATGAGCTTTGACATGGGCTTCAGGCTGCCTTCGCTCTTTTCAGAGCGTCAGCGGGAAAGCGCGAGGCACCGCCCGCCAGGCCAGAAAGGCGTTTTTTGCTTCTCACCCCCCCGCCTGCCGAGCGGCCGCAACGCCGCGTCGCAAAAAAAAAAAAAAAAAAACCTTGGGAGGGAAGGGCCCCCAACGAGCGCCCATTGCCTTCTCCCGCTTGGCGCCAAGGTTGCTATCACAGCCGCCAAAAAACCCCCCCAAAAAAACCCACACAATGGGACAATATGCGGCCGCGCGTCCAAATGGCAACAACCTCGGCGACCGGTCTTGTGTGCCGTTCCGACAAACCGTCCCCCGTTGCCGCCCGGCGCGAGTCGAATCCGCTCAGGTGGCGCGGAGAAATGGGTCAAAGAGCCTCGTTTGCTTTTCATGGGGCAGATGCTTCGTTTTGGTCGGGTCCCCAAAAGACATCGCAGGGAGTCTGTTTTTTTTTGGGGGGGGGGGGGGTGCGCAGGTGTTCCGAACAATCCCAACAATGGCCGCTTCCCCTTTTTTTTTTTTTTTGCGCTAATGTCTCACACCCTGCCAGCTTGGACAATACGACGTCGCATGACGATTCACCTGGACTGAAACAGAAGGAGGCCAGTGGAGTTCATTCGCCATGTCATTATTTACACCTGCGACCTGTCAAACAACCCCCCCCCCCGCCCCCCCGCCCCACCCTCCCCCTGCGAGTTGCTGACGCTTTCTGGCAAACGAAGCTCTCCCGCGTCATTGCGGCGACAATTCAAGATTCGCCTTCTAATCTTTATCTTCTTCTCAAAAGCTGTGCTGCTCTCAAAATTCAAAGTGACGCATAAGAGCATAAAAAAAGCATAAAAAAAGAAACCAAATTTTAAAAAACAAACCAAAAGCATTTACATTTTGACACGCGAGGTAAAAAAAAAAAAATTGCAAAAATAGCTCACTTTAATGCGATGAGAAGCAAAAGAGCAGAATCCAAATTGCCTGTAAAGATTTGTGGGCGTTGTAAAATCGCGACAGCGGTGGGAGGAGGTGTGTGTGTGTGTGTGTGTGTGTGTGTGTGTGTGTGTGCGTGTGTGTGTGCGCGCCGACAATATTCCTTACCTGCCCGTAAAGCCGGGCGCCTGTCGGTAAACAAGACCGCCTCCTCATCCTCTCTGGAGGCTCATTAAAATTTGAGCGGCGTCAAAACGAAAGACTCTGCTTTGCCTTTTTTTGGGAGGGGGGGGAGGGCAGGGGGGGGGGGCATACAATCGCCATAAATCTGTTGAACCCGAGATGAGAGCAAGCATCCACGCGAGCGAGGTGTCAGAATAACCGCTTGGCGCCGGCAGACAGGCCCAGCCGGCTCTGGTGCTGAGCCACATGCTGCTTCACCCAGCAAAAGCTTTCCTGTCTGATGACTCCCAAGAATCAACGTGTCCAATGAGCACTTGTTGCGACGGCCCCCCCCCCCACCCCCTCGATTATCTTGGAGCGCAGTAGCCAAAGAGTCCCGTTTGATGAATGAGCTTCTTGAATTTGTGCAACCCCCCCCCCCCCCCCCCCACGCACGACTCTCTCTCTCTCCCTGGGCCACAAAATGCGCTTTTTGCAGGACGCCGCCGGCAGCTACTTTGCAGGCAGCGCAGGACGGGCCGACCTTTTAAACGGGATCTCCGGCCAAAAGGTTAATGCGACTCACTCGCCGCTGCGGCCCGTCCGGTAATTGCAAACGGGGATTAATCACACGGATGCTTGCAGCAGTGGGGGGGGGGGGGGGGGGGGGGGGGGGGGGGGGGGCGGGGTGGCCCTTTATTTCCCAAGCACCTCC